>NC_133367.1:35385789-35412581 GCF_049309525.1 Garra rufa | reverse complement strand
TACAAAGCTGGTAAGACTTTTAATCAAGAAAATGAATACTTTATAGCACATGTGCTGTACAATAACATTAATATTGCATAGATATTTTTCACACTTCCTGTGGTATATTTAGCATAATTCCTGTCTTTGTAGACCGTTCCAAATCAGTCTTTTATGTGGTTGATTTTATTTGAGATGTTGCCTTAGAAAAATCTGCCAATGTGGGCAGCAAGAATGCTGACTTTTGGAAGAGAGCGAAAGTGTCAAGCTTTTGTTGTCTTTATCGGAACGAATCGCAGCAGGAACGTCCTCTCTTCTGGTTTGGGTTCACTGACCAGTGTTTTATGTGACTGTTCTTTTCTGCTTTCCCATCTGTGGCAGAATGACTCTTTTATATCTTCAATCTGTTAAATATCTGGTGGTGGACAGACTTTGTAGTCAGCAGTTCAAGAGACCGCCAGCCCTTTGTTATCCCGTCCATGTTTGGCTTTTGTCTTAATGCGATGTTTTCTTCTCTCTTTTTTTTTTATAGATCACAGATGAAGGCATCGCTGTACCACTGAAAGGTATTTACAACTAATCATATGTCTTTTTTCTTTTATTTCTTTGAGAAATAAGGAGAGGGGAAGAACCTAGAAAAGACAAAGTGGGCCATAAATCTATTTGATTTTTCTTTTTTTTTTTTCTGAGTTCTGTTATCTCAGGGCTCAACAGTATATTTATATGTAATTATATAAAAATATGATTTAGAATCATTTAAAATGAATATTAAATAATAAATGAAAAGAAGAATCTAAAATAGAGTCTAAATAATACAAAGGCAAATCTAAAATTTATTTGTATTTATTTTGTATATATTATATTATTTATGCATTTAATTATGCAAGATTACAAAATTATATTTTTAGAATTTAAGTTAAAAATCCCTACAATTAGTTTATTTATAAATGGCAGTAAAATGATTTTAATAACAGGATTATGTGACAATATATTTAATAGTTAATTAATAAATAACATTTATATCTTATACATTTTTTTAATTATATAAATAATTTTTTTTAAATAATTTAAAAATAAATATAACATTCACACAATTATTTTACATTCATATAAAAACTTGTAAATACTTTTTTTTAAATTTTGTATAATGAAATGCACATATATACATTTAATTATACGAGATTAAAAATATATATATTTTTAAATGAAAGTGAAAAAAACTACAACTAGTCAATAAAATGAATAACTTTAATAATATTTAATAATATATGTAATAATTAATTCTTAAATAACATTTATATATAATTATATAAATTATTTTTTTTTTATAATTTGAAAATAAATATGAAAAATACCTATAAAACTTATGTATAAATATTATAAATGTAAATATTCAAAATTATAATGTTTAATATAGATTGCATCTAATTAATAAAAATAATATTGTTAAAATATTTTTTAAATAAAAAACTGATTTAAAATTAAAAATGTAAATACAAATCTGTAATTTTATAATAGATTCAGTGATTATTTAATAATATATTTACATCTAACTATAAATAAATATAAAACTTTTTTCTATTAAATATAATATTGAATAATTCTTAAATTATGTATATTATCTTTGTATATTATACATAATATATTTATGTATAATATCTCTTTTCTTTTTACATAATTTTAAAATAAAATTTAATTTGAGTTTAAAAATTATAAGTGTAAATAGAAATTTTTTCATAAAATATTTAAATAAACTAATATTGTTAAAATAATTTTGAAATAAAAAAACATTAAAAAACAAGATAAAAACTAGAATAACTTATTTTATAATTGATTTCATAATTATTTAATAATATATTTACATCTAATTATATATATAACATATAAGTTTTACATAATTATAAAATAAAAATGAAGTTTGAGTTTAAAATCGTGTAAATATAAAATTCTAATAATAAACTAATATTGTTAAAATGAATGTGAAATAGATAAATAATAAAATAATAAAAATAATAAAAATATAACTTATTTTATAAAAGATTTCATAATTATATAAAATATTTTTTACATAATGTTTAAATAAAAAATTACATAAGATTTTTTACAAAATTATAATGTAAGTATAAAATTAGTTTGTAATATATTTAAACTAATATTGTTAAAATATTTTTTAAATTTCATATTTTTAAATTTCCTTTTTTACTTTCATAAAAAATGAATATGTGTGTGTGTATATATATATATATATATATATATATATATATATATATATATATATATATATATATATATATATATATATATATATATATATATATATATATATATATTATTATTATTATTATTTTTTTTTTTTCTAAATAAGTAAATGTGGTCAATTTGGTGTACTTCTCTTTATGAAGTCTGAATGTTAAAGCATTAACATTAAACCGTTAAAGGATTAATTTATTCAGTCTGGTGCTCATGCTGGGAAGAGCAGTAAAAAACTAGACTAATTTAAACAGGTGTTTTGCCTTATATTGTATGGCGTGTGCGCTTTATCAAGGAGTAGAGCGATTTACTGTGATACTAATATACAATTTGGACACCCAGTGAGCAAATCTGGTCATTTACACGTAGTTTATGTCTAAAAACGCCAATGTTTTGCTGTTGTGCTGCCCTGAGTGGTACAGAAGTGTAACTACACCCGATTGTCTCATTGGATGGGCGTCCAGAGTTCTTTGACCCTTCACCCTGTTTTGTCCCGGATGACATCTCTCTTCAACTGTCTGTGACCCTCTGTCTCTCTCTCCTCGCTCTTAGTTTCACCGATAAGACGGCTCAGATTAAGACTCTATTTATGTGTATGAGACAGAGGAAGAGTAGAGAACTTGTTTGCGTGACTTCAGACGTCCCCGTATTATTGAATGTGTTCAATAGAGCGCCTGTGTGTGTGTGTGTGCATAAGATGCTTATGAGGGTTTCAGACAAGCGCCTTTCTATTCTTAGCTTTCTAGGGTCTTTGTGCGTAAGCTAACCACTCCAGAGACATTCAAACAAATCATTTGAACAAGGCCATCTTGTTTCGGAAGCCAGAGAGAGCATTTTATCAAGCCTTTGTGATAAATTTGGTGGCTGTTAGCTACTAGCATTGATGTACATATGCTAGATTGTGCCTAAAAACTAATCAATCTCAGTTGTTGTTTGAAACGTGTTTTACTTTTTGTAATGTGATGTATTTCTGAGGGAAAATGTACCGATGTACTCTTTTAAATGAAGCTGTCATGTTACGAGACCCAAACAAAGCATTTTATTACGCCTTTGATAAGTTTGTGGCTGTTAGCGATTAGCACTGATGTGTATGTTAGTGCACGCCTAAAAGTTAGTCAAGTCAATGTCAGTTTTTGTTTGAAAGCCATTTATATAAGTAAAGAAGACATTTGACAATGTGGACATTTGACAGACTCCTTTTGCTTGCAGAATATGACGTATTTCTGAGGGAAAGACGATATTTGACCAAAAAATGTAAAAAAAAATGTCTATCAGTGCAGTCGATCGTAACAAATAGGCGCTAAATATCAATGTTAGTTCACATTGGTAACCATTTGAACGAGGCCATCTTGTTTCAAAAGCCAAAGAGAGCATTTTATCAAGCCTCTGCTAAAGTTTGTGGCTGTTAGCTACTAGCATTGACGTATATGTACTAGTACAGGCCTAAAAGCTGATGTCAGTTGCTGTTTGAAACCCGTTTTATATAAATGATGTGCCATTTTTCTGTTTTAGAAAAAATGAGGTTGGGTTTTTCTTGTGGTTTGTTAGCTATTAGCATCGACATACATATGCTAATGCAAGTGTGTTTGACATTTTTTTCTAAAGAAAAGAGGACATTGGACAAGAAAAAAAAAATGTCGGGACAGTAAATCGTGACAAATGGCCACTAAATATCACAATGTACCAATGTCAGTTCACACTGCTATTGATTTAAGAGCCAACGAGAATATTTTATGATGCTTTTGATATCTTTGTGGCTGTTAGCTATTAGCTTTGATGTATATATGCTAAAACAGACCTAACAATTAGTCTAGTCGATATCAGTTAATGTCTGAAAGCCATTATATGAATAATCTGCCATTTTTCTGAGGGAAAGAGGACATTTGACAAAAAATGACTTTTCTTGTGGCTTTTAGCTATTAGCATTGATATGCTAGTTTGTGCCCAAAAGTCAAGTCACTGTCAGTTGTTGTTTAAAACCCATTTTATATACATAATGTGACATTTTTCTGAGGAGGACATTGGACAAGAAAAAAAAAAATAGTTTGGACTTCTCTTGTGGCTTTTAGCTATTAGCATTGACGTACATATTCTAGTATGAACCTAAAAGCTGGTCAGGCTAACATCAATTGCTTATTGAAATCCATTTTATATGAATAATATGAAATTTTTCTGAGGGAAAGTGGACATTTTACAAGAAAAAAAAATGTGGTTGGACTTTTCTTGTGGCTTTTAGCTAATAGCATTGATGTACATATGCTAGTTTGTGCCCAAAAGTGTTTGAAACCCATTTTGCTTGCAGAATATGACTTATTTCTGAGGAAAAGAGGATATTTGACCAAAAATTAAAAAAAATCTATCGGGACAGTCAATCAGGACAAATAGGTGCTACATATCAATGTAAGTTAACATTGGTAACCATTTGAACGAGACTGTTTCAAGAGCCAAAGAGAGCATTTTATCAAGCTTTTGGTAAAGTTTGTGGCTGTTAGCTACTAGCATTGACATATATGTACTAGTACAGGCCTAAAAGTTGATATCAGTTGCTGTTCGAAACCCATTTTATATAAATAATGTGACAATTTTCTGAGGGAAAGAGGACATTTGACAAAAAATGTGGTTGGACTTTTCTTGTGGTTTGGTAGCTATTAGCATCGACGTACATATGCTAATGCATGTGTGTTTGACTTTTTTTTTCTAAAGAAAAGAGGACATTGGACAAGAAAAAAAAAAGAGAAATCATGACAAATGGCCACTAAATATCACAATGTACCAATGTTAGTTCACATTGGTAATGATTTAAGAGCCAACGAGAATATTTTATGAAGCTTTTGATATGTTTGTGACTATTAGCTATTAGCTTTGATGTATATATGCTAAAACAGACCTAACAATTAGTCTAGTCGATATCAGTTAATGTCTGAAAGCCATTTTATATGAATAATCTGACATTTTTCTGAGGGAAAGAGGACATTTGACAAAAAAATGGGGCTGGACTTTTCTTGTGGCTTTTAGCTTTTAGCATTGATATGCTAGTTTGTGCCCAAAAGTCAAGTCACTGTCAGTTGTTGATTAAAACCCATTTTATATGCGTAATGTGACATTTTTCTGAGGAGGACATTGGACAACAAAAAAAATTAGGTTGGACTTCTCTTGTGGCTTTTAGCTATTAGCATTGACGTACATATACTATGAACTTTAGTTAATCAAGCTAACGTCAGTTGATTATTGAAATCCATTTTATATGAATAATATGACATTTTTCTGAGGGAAAGTGGACATTTGACAAGAAAAAATGGGGTTGGACTTTTTGTGTGGCTTTTAGCTGTTAGCATTGACGTACATATGCTAGTTTGTGCAAGAAAAAAAATGGCGGGACAGTAAATCATGACAAATGGCCACTAAATATCACAATGTACCAATGTTAGTTCACATTGGTAATGATTTAAGAGCCAACAAGAATATTTTATGAAGCTTTTGATATGTTTGTGGCTGTTAGCTATTAGCTTTGATGTATATATGCTAGAACAGACCTAAAAATTAGTCTAGTCGATATCAGTTAATGTCTGAAAGCAATTTTATATGAATAATGTGACATTTTTCTGAGGGAAAGAGGACATTTGACAGGAAAAAAAATGGCGGGACATTACATGGTGACAAATGGCTGCTAAATATCAACGTGAACCAATGCTAGTCCACATTGGTATTCATTTAAACGAGACTATCCTGTTTCAAGAGCTAAAAAGAGCATTTTATCAAGCACTTGATATATGTTTGGATGTTAGCGATTAGCGTTGATGTATATATGCTAGAACAGACCTAAAAAATTGTCAAGTCGATGTCAGTTAATGTCTAAAAAAATGGGGCTGGACTTTTCTTGTGGCTTTTAGCTATTAGCATTGATATGCTAGTTTGTGCCCAAAAGTCAAGTCACTGTCAGTTGTTGTTTGGAACTCATTTTATATACATAATGTGACTTTTTTCTGAGCAGGACATTGGACAAGAAAAAAAAATAGGTTGGACTTCTCTTGTGGCTTTTAGCTATTAGCATTGACGTACATATGCTAGTATGAACCTAAAAGCTGGTCAGGCTAACATCAATTGCTTATTGAAATCCATTTTATATGACTAATATGACATTTTTCTGAGGGAAAGAGGACATTTGACAAGAAAAAATTAGGATGGACTTTCTTGTGGCTTTTAGCTATTAGCATTGACGTACATATGCTAGTATGAACCTAAAAGCTGGTCAGGCTAACATCAGTTGCTTATTGAAATCCATTTTATATGAATAATATGACATTTTTCTGAGGGAAAGAGGACATTTGACAAAAAAAAATGTGGTTGGACTTTTCTTGTGGGTTTTAGCTGTTAGCATCGATGTACACATATGCTAATGTGTGCATAAAAGTCAAGTCAGCATCAGTTTTTTTTTTTCTGATGGAAAGAGGACATTAAGACAAGAACAAAACTGGCGGGACATTAAATCGTGACAAATGACCACTAAATATCAGAGTGTACCAATGCTAGTTCACATTGGTAATGATTTAAATGAGGCCATCCTCTTTCAAGAGCCAAAGAGAGCATTTTATCAAGCTTTTGATATGTTTGTGCCTGTTGGCTATTAGCATTGACGTACATATGCTAGTGCGTGCTTTAAAGTTAGTCAAGCTAAAAAAGAGGATAGAGGATATTTGACAAGGAAAAAATAATTTGGCAGGACATTAGATTGCAACAAATAGGCGTTAAGTATATTAGAGTAAGTGTGAACGCTGCCATCCGAACCCTGGTGCAACCCAAACAAATGGACTGAGGCCGCTAAAAAGATGGGTTTCGGTCCGCTTCTAAACAATCTCTGTTGTGGTTCGAATGAAATATGAACACAAAATGGATCAAATACTTCTAAACGAACCAAAAAACAGGAAGTAATGACAAGATGTGACGCTATGCGACATGATTTTACAAAGGGAACAAGTAGTGTATCTAAAACCAAATAAGCAGAGAGCAAAGGTGGAACAACGAGGAGGTAAAGTGCCTTTTATGAGCTCTTTGTTAAATTAAATCATATACACGCAACAATGAGCATGTTTAGTCCAGCAGACGGAATATACACCATGCCTTCAGGTTCGGTCTCTTTGGGTTCGCTGTTAACCCTCTGGGGTCGACAAACGCACCGGCACGTTTTGTGGCATTTCTTTCTTATAACCTCTAAAGGAACCTAAATTACTCCATCATTTTTGATCCTGTAGATAAGAGTACATCATTTGCATCTGTAAAGTGTCTACTTTTATTTATAATAACAACAAAACTGCCAGTGTGAACGTTAAGCGGATCATTTTCTTTTTTGGTCTGGACCAAATGAACCAAACATACTGAACTACAAGTGTGAACACACTCTAAAACTCATTTCATATGCATAGTTTGACATAATTATGAGGGGAAAAAGGATATTTTACAAAAAAAATAAATGTGGTTGGAGTTTTTTTTATAGATGTTAGCTTTTAGCATTGACGTACATATGCTAGTGTGTGCCTAAAAGTTAGTAGTTGTTTGAAACCCATTTACTTGCATAATGTGATGTATTTCTGAGGGAAAGAGTTTCTTGTGGCTGTTAGCTATTAGCATTGGACATATATGTTAGTATGAGCCTAAAAGTTAGTCAAGCTAATGTTAGTTGCTGTTTAAAACCCATTTTACTTGCATAATATGATACATTTCTGATGGAAAGAGGACATTTGACAAGAAAAAATGAGGTTGGGGTTTTCTTGTGGTTGTTAGCTATTAGCATTGTGTTTCTGAGGAAAAGAGGATATTTGATATGAGAAAGTGTGGTTGGACTTTTTTGTGGCTGTTAGCTGTTAGCATTGACGTACATATGCTAGTATGAGCCTAGAAGTTAGCCAAGCCAATGTCACTTGCTGTTTGAAACCAATTTTATATGCAAAATATGCCATTTTTTTAAAGGAAAGAGGACATTTGACAAGAAAAAAATGGGTCTGGACATTTCTTGTGGCCACTAGCTGTTAGCATTGACGTACATATGCTAGTATGAGCCTAGAAGTTAGTCAAGCTAATGTCACTTGCTGTTTGAAACCAATTTTATATGCAAAATATGCCTTTTTTAAGGAAAGAGGACATTTGACAAGAAAAAAATGGGTCTGGACATTTCTTGTGGCCACTAGCTGTTAGCATTGACGTACATATGCTAGTATGAGCCTAAAAGTTAGTCAAGCTAATGTCACTTGCTGTTTGAAACCAATTTTATATGCTTAATATGGCATTTTTTTTAAAGGAAAGAGGACATTTGACAAGAAAAAAATGGGTCTGGACATTTCTTGTGGCCACTAGCTGTTAGCATTGACGTACATATGCTAGTATGAGCCTAAAAGTTAGTCAAGCTAATGTCACTTGCTGTTTGAAACCAATTTTATACGCATAGTATGACATTTTTTTTAAAGGAAAGAAAAAAATGTGGTTGGGTTTTTCTAGAGGTTGTTAGCTATCAGCATTGACGTAAATATGCTAGTGCACACCTAAAAGCTAGTCAAGTTACTGTCAGTTGCTGTTTAAAACCCATTTTACTTGCAAAATATGATGTATTCTGACGGAAAGAGGACATTTGACAAGAAACAATTAGGTTGTTTTTTTTCTTGTGGTTGTTAGCTATTAGCATTGATGTACATATGCTAGTGTGTGCCTAAATTTTAGTCAAGCTAACGTCAGTTGTTGTCTGAAACCCATTTACTTGCATAATGTGATCTGTTTCTGAGGAAAAGAGGATATTTGACATGAGAAAATGTGGTTGGACTTTTTTGTGGCTGTTGGCTGTTAGCATTGACGTACATATGCTAGTATGAGCCTAAAAGTTATTCAAGCTAACGTCACTTGCTGTTTTGAAACCCATTTTATATGTATAATGTGACATTTTTCTAAAGAAAAGAGGACATTTGACAAGAAAAAAAATGGGATTGGACTTTTCTTGTGGCTGCTAGCTGTTAGCATTGATGTGCATATGCTAGTGCACACAAAAGCTAATCAAGTTACTGTCAGTTGCTGTTTGAAACCCAATTTACTTGCATAATGTGATGTATTTCTGATGGAAAGAGGACATTTGAGAAGAAAAAAAGTGGTTGGACATTTCTTGTGGCTCTTAGCTGTTAGCATTGACGCACATATGCTAGTATGAGCCTAAAAGTTAGTCAAGCTAATGTCACTTGCTGTTTGAAACCAATTTTATATGCATAGTATGACATTTTTTTAAAGGAAAGAGGACATTTGACAAGAAAAAATGTGGTTGAGCTTTTCTTGTGGTTGTTAGCTATCAGCATTGACGTAAATATGCTAGTGTGCACCTAAAAGCTTGTCAAGTTACTGTCAGTTGCTGTTTGAAACCCATTTTACTTGCATAATGGGATGTATTTCTGAGGGAAAAAGGATATTTGACATGATAAAGATGTGGTTGTGGCTGATAGCTATTAGCATTGACGTACATATTCTAGTATGAGCCTAAAAGTTAGTCAAGTCAACATCAGTTGTTGTTTGAAACCCATTTTACTTGCGTAATGTCATGTATTTATGAAGGAAAGAGGATATGTGAAATGGATATGTGAAAAGAGTAGAATATCCAAATTTGTAGCATTCATAAAATAGTAAATCTTTTTGAGTTTGTTCACCAAAACGATTTGTTCAGTGACTCTTTCGCTATGCCAGTAGGTTTGGTGTCTATTTGCATGTTTTGATCAAATCGTTGAATCATTTACTTAACCGTTTTGTTTTTATTACCAAGTCAAATAATCCTGCTTGTTTCTTTATTTGTAGGTGCAGATGGTGAAGGTGAGGTAGCCGTTAGCGTGTCGTGTTCTCAGCTTCTCTCGTACGGTGTGTGGGATGGCGGACTGGCCCGTGACGGCAGTTTGTTATCGAGCACGGAGGAGCCCGCACCTTCTCTCCTCTTCTTCATGGTATCAGATGCTCAAGCCAGGCTACTTCAGAAAGAGCTGTCTGTGTTGCACACCGTACACACTTCAGGTGAGGCCTGCACCGGAGCATTCTGGGTAGGGATCCATGTGAGCTTGTGTTATGAACAAACACATTTCACAAATGACACGTAATACATATCATAAATATGGCACATGAAGAGTATTCCTTGTTATAAAGCACTGTTGTAAAATATAAAGATCTGTCTCTAAATTGTGACTGGATGAAGCATGTTGTACAGTAAATACAAACAAATAAAATATCTGTCTTTTTTTTTTACTATTTTAAAAAATAATACCTATGACCACACAAATATAATATATTATTAACATATTTTTGCATTAATGTGCCAAGTTGTAACATTCCTTTGAAGCTTTAAACAAAAGCTGCTTGATTTTTTTCTAAAATACTTTTTTTTTTTCATTTTGCAGTGAAATATAGCAGAATAATGTGTATTTTTTATATTAATATTGTTAATATAATAACAATAATGTATTTTGAATTACAATTGTATCTAAAAAATAATAAATTGATTTTCCTCAAATTATTATTATTATTATTATTATTATTATTATTATTATTATTATTATTATTATTAAACAAAATCATTATAAAGTAATATTAACATAATAATAATAATAATAATAATAATTATTATTATTATTATTAAAAATGATAATACTATTACTACTAATAATATTATAATGTTATTTTAATAGTTTATTATTAATACTTTTTATATATTACATATTTTATGTGAATAATAAATATAAATATTTTAAACAAAATGAGAAAAGTGGTTTGTTTAATATTTATTATGATTATTATTATTATTATTATTATTATTATTTAATGTACTATTACTACTAATAAAATTAATAATATTACTTTCTAATATATTATTGTTTATTCATAATTTTTATATATTACATATTTTTATGTAAATATTTAATATAAATATTTTTAACAAAACAAGAAAATTTTTTTAATAATAATATATTATTATTACTATTATTATTATTAAAATGAATAAGTTTTATCTAAAAAAACATAAATTGATTTTCCCCTTATTATTATTATTATTATTATTTAAAAATATAGTAATGCTACTAATTACTAATAACATTAATAATATTATTTTAATAGTTTATTAGTAATATTTTAATATATTATTACATGTTGTATGTAAATATTTAATATACATATTTTAAACAAAAAGAAATATGGTTCTGTGTAATATTTAACAACAATAACAGCATCAACAATAATAATAATAATTATTATTATTATTATTATTATTATTATTATTTACTAATTTTAAAACCATTACTAATGATAATATTAATATTACTTTCTAATTTATTATTATTATTATTATTATTATTATTATTTGTATATATAATTACCTATTTTATTTAAATATTTAATATAAATATTTGTAAACAAAACAATAAAACAGGTTTGTATAATAATAATATTAATAATAATGTTATTAAAATTTCATTTTGAATCGTAATGTTATCTGAAAAATCATAATTAGATTTTTTCAAAATTATTATTATCATTATTATAGTATTATTATTAATAATATAAATTTTTAATAGCTTATTATTAAGGTTTTTATATATTATTACATATTTGTATGTAAATATTTAATATAAATATTTTAAACAAAACAAGAAAAAAATTGTTTAATATTTATTAATAATAATTATATATAATATTATTATTATTATTATTTTTATTTTTATTTATTTATTTATTTATTTTTAATTGCAGGTCCGTTTTCCCTCAGCCCTATTTAGTGAGCTGTTATACTCTGCATAAAAAATGTTTATTGTGATTTATTATCAGTACCATTTAAATAAATAACATTAATACAATTGATAACTTAACAACAGAAGTAACAGAACAATAGTCCTAAATCCTGTTCCTCATAATTGTATATTAAACATTCAACTATATTTGCTCATTGGCTGTTATTATCACCTCACATTCAGTTTGTACAGACAAATGTATCAAGCCCTACTTAGTACACACACACACACACACACACACACACACACACACACACACACACACACACACACACTTGATCTCTGTAATGAGAATGCTGCTGGCATGGCAAGCCAGTCTTAATGGCACCATGCGGTTATCGCAGCAGTCGGAGCTCATGTGATGAGCCGTCAACCATTGAGTATTAAAGCATTACCATGCAGGCATTACCTGCAGTGTGTGAACCGCAAACAGGTGTGTGTGACTGAAGTGGCTGCCATTAAAAGATTAATTCATTCAGTCTGGTGCTCACGTGCTTGGCCTTTTAGCCAGAAGGAAAGCTATTTTATTTATTTATTTATTTGTATTACTTTTTTATTTTTTGGCCACCCAGTGAGTATTTCTGGATGGATCTTCAACCATCTGAGCCGAGTTAAATGCTCCAGATAAACAAATGAAACAAACTGCATAAAAAGAGATGAAGAATGTGGTTTCTATTTTTCAATTCTTTTTCCAGGACAGGCCTGTCCTTTCGTCCTGCTGGTGTTGACTGGTCAGTTGGAGGATCTTCAGGCGGCTCTGTTGGCGTCTCTCATGGACGTGATTGGCCTGCGATACGGTCAGGGCAATTTAAGTAACTCACTGTCCTGGTCGGAGGGGCTGAATCGGCTTCATTGCCACCCACGGGGCGAACATCTCCTGTCCCTACTGGGACAAAATGTGAGCGACGGTGGACAGGACACTGCAAAGGTCAGTTTATCCTCTTTGTCCATCCATTTATGCTTTCCCTTGTTGGTCGTCTGTTCATCTAATCTGTTCCATCCATCCATTCTTGTATCCATCTGTCTGTCTTATCTATTCACCCATCCAGTTTCTTTGTTTATCCATTGTTTGTTTGTCAATCCAACAATTTAATTGTCCCTGAATCTATTCCTTAGTCTGTCCTTCAGTCTTTTCATCTCTTTGTCTGTCCATCAATTAATTCTTGTGTCTGTCTGTCTTTCCATCTGTTCCATCATTATTTTTGTTTTTATTATCTATCTATCCAGTTTCTTTGTCCATCTATTTTATATCTGTCCGTCCAACAATTTCATTTTCTATTCCTTTGTCTGTTCTTCAGTCTTTTCATCTCTTTGTCTGTCCATTCCTTCTTTTTTCCATCCATCCGTCCATCTATTCTTTTGTTCATCTGTCTGTCCTTCCATATTTCCTTCCATCTATTCCTTTTTCTGTCCATCTATACATTCTTTGTTTCTTTCATCCTTTCATCCATTCTTCGTTTTTCTTTATCATTCATTCATTGTTTTGTTCACCCATCTATCCATCCAATATATTTGTCTATCCATTCTTTGTTTTATCTATCAGTCCATCCATCTATTTCTTTTTTCTGTTCATCTATCAGTCTATCAGTTTCTTCATCCTTTCATATATTCTTCATGGTCTTTTCTCTTTTATCCGTTATTTTCTGTTTATTTATTAACCTATCCATATTTAATTCTTGTCTGTTCATTAATTTGGCCCTTCATTCATCCATTCATGCATCCATCCATCCATCCATCCTTCATTCCTGTTTACCTATACCTTCATTTATTTATTTACCCATTCATCCACTCATCATTTTTTGTCTGTCTGTCCATCTATCCATCCTTCGTCCTTTGTTTACCTATACCTTAATTGATTTCTTTGTCTATCCATTCTTCCATTAGTCCATCTGTCCTTCATTCTTTTGTTTACCATTAACTTAATTTATCCATCCATTCATCCATCCATCCATCCGTCTTTCTATTCATGGCTATTATCATCAATCCTTTGTTCCCTAGCCTATCTATTCATTAATTTGTTCTTTCATCCATTCATCCATCTGTCCATTCATATGTCTATCTATTCATCCATCCATCCTTCTTTCCTTTGTCTATTCATTCATTTGTCCTTTCATCCATCTATCCATCATTTCTTGGTATATCCATCCATCCTTCATTACGTTTAAAATCTGTCCATCCATCATTCCTTTGTCTGTTTATCTATCAATCTATTCATTTTTCTGTCTATCCATTATTCCTTAAGTTTCGTCATCCTTTTATCTATTTTCAGTATCATTAATCCATCCTTTGTCTGTTTATTCATATTCATTATTCATCCATCCATCCTTTGTTCCTTTAAACGTCCACCATCTATCCATCCATCCTCCATTCATTTGTTTACCTATGCCTTCTGTTATCCATTCATCCATCATTCATTGGTATATCCATCCTTCATTCTTTTGAGCATCCATTCATCCATCCATCATTTCATTCTGTCTGTTGATTCATATGTCCATCTATCCATCCATCCTTCATTCATTTGTTTACCTATACCTTAATTTATCCATCCATCTATCATTCCTTGGTATATCCATCCTTTGTTCTTTTGAGCATCCATCCATTCACCCATCCATATGCCAATCTGTCCATCCATCCTTTGTTCCTTTGTCTATATATTCCTTCATTTATCTATCCATCCATTCATCCATCATTCCTTGGTATATCCATCCATCCATCCTTCATTCCTTTGAGCATCCATCTATCCATCATTCCTTTGTCTGTCGATTCATGTCATCTATCCATCCATCATATGTTCCTTTGAGCATGCATCCATCCATCCTTTGTTTGTCAGTCCATTCATGTCCATCTTTCCACCAATACTCAATTTCTTTGTCTATCTATTCATGATTTGTCCTTTCATCCATCCTTCATTCCGTTGTTTACCTATTCCTTTATTTATCTCTCCATCATTCCTTGGTATATCCATCCACCCACCCATTGATCCATCCATTCTTTGTTCTTTTGAGCGTCCATCCATCCTTTGTCTGTATATCCATTCATGTCAATCTATCCATCCTTCTTTCCTTTGTCTATCTATTAATTAATTTGTCCTTTCATCCATCCTTAATTCCTTTGATTACCTATACCTTCATTGATCAATCCATCCATCATCATTCTGTTCGTTTATCCATTCATTTGTCTATCTATCCGTTCATTCATCCATCTATACATCCATCCATTCATTTGCCCCTCTCCATTGCTTCCTCTTACAGCGTTCAATGGGTTGGCCAGATATTGGCAGGAATTTGAGTGCAGGCGTGATAGAGGCACCAGAGGAATTATACGGCCCAATATAAGAGCAAGAGTGAGGTTAGCCATGGTCCATGGAGGCTGTGTTGGTGTGTAGATATGGGACAGAGAAGGAAACTTGGCTGCCTTTTCGGATAGTAGCTGAGTTCCCTTTCTCTCGGGTTGTGTGGAAGTGGCCATTGTGTCACTCTCTCCAGAGGCTTTATGACGTGGGTGGGGGCTCATGGCTCCTGCATTTTGGGGGTCCTTCAACTTTAGTACGCATGTGGGCCTTTTTTGGGGGCAACATCTGCGTGTGGGCGTCAGGACTCTTGGGGCGTGACACTTTTCTTTTTCAAGTTCGATGGTGCCAGCTGGCAGCGATGGAAGTAGGCCACCTCAGACGCGTTTCTCCTTTCTTTCTTTTCTTGCGTTTTACGAGCTGGCTCAGCGCTCAACAGAGATGGAGCCCGGTTAGCCGCCCTAAACAGGCAGCACATGGCGTCGCTCTTTTCATTTTCCTTCTTGTGAACCCATATCGCCCTTGTGTCTACTGGCACTTTAAGTCCATCATGTTTGCTCTCTTTACGTTTTCCCAATCTATATTTACAATTCTCTTTTGAACGAAATTCAATGTAATTTACACGCTCGAATGGAAACCATCTGAGTATCCAAAGCTATTGACCTCGTAGCCAATGAGAAGGTCAGTAGGTTAGAATACTCCAAGCTCAGGCGGTTGGAGTATCTCCAACTGTTTGGTTTCCAATCTGACCTGGTTCACTTTTCCCCAGAAGGAGAACACGAGTGGGACCAGCAGCTGGCTAAGAGAACCAACAGTCAGAAGACCCCTCCGGAGCCACAGCCGGCAACAGAGCTCACCACGCAGGTAACAGATTTGATGTTTCATGCCAAGAACCCTCAAATTTGAAGACACCATAACCCTTTACTGAAATATAAAGACCGCTATATATTTTCATGAATACAGACTCATTGAAAATCTTTTAAAATTGTAAAATATGATATAGAGTGCTGCAGTATTTAAGTATTTTGGACCAGCCTATATATGTTAGCATCACCTTGGTTCACTTAACAAAAACCAATAGGATTTTCCATTGGCTTTTAGTGTTGCGCAATATACCGGTACTAAAAAGGTATTGTGCTTTTGTAAATGGAAGACAGTAGACTTGTTTTTATACTTTCCATTATTTTTGCAATTCTGTTTGGTGCCACTAGAGGTGCAGAAATGACACACTTCACCTTTAATTTCTTCTTTAAAAGCAATAATTAAGCCATAAGCTCAGCAGTTGGAACCCAAACGTTGACGTTCCCTGGCCCTTCTGAGAGGTTTCCATACCTTTAACTTTCCATCAAAGTTGTTGAAGTTTCCATACAGGCAGTGAAATTTAGATTTAATTTGTAAGTCAATATTGATATGTCATGATTAGTGCAGAGGATTGTATTTTTGGAAGCTGAAGTTACAGTTTCTATGAGGAGCTTGTTTGAACATTTTCCACCAGGCTGATCCAGTACCCGCCTCCCCCCTCCAAGGGCGGCATTACCGTGACAACCGAGGACCTGGAGTGCCTCAAGGATGGCGAGTTTCTCAACGACGTCATCATCGACTTCTACCTCAAGTGAGTCTGATGGTACTTCTAAAGGTTTCAGCTTGAGATCTGGAATTTCCCCTAATATTAAATACTCCCTTTAGGTACCTTCTGTTGGAAAGAGCCGACAAAGATGTGGCAGAAAGATCTCACATCTTCAGCAGTTTCTTCTACAAGCAGCTGACTCGAAAAGACACTGGCTGTCCGGAAGAGGCCGGCAGCACGTAAGAAATCACCTTTTTACAGTGTGTTTGTGCTGGATTTAAAGAGACGGTGCAACTAAAAATGAAAGTTAATGTGAATTTTGTTGCTAAATTGTGGATTTCATGCCATGTGTGGTGTTTTCCCACAGAGCCGCGTACAGAAGACATCAGAGAGTGAGAACATGGACCCGTCATGTGGACATCTTTAGCAAGGACTACCTTTTTATACCCGTAAATCATGAGTAAGTGAAATGGAATTTTAAATGATTTGATAAATAGAATATTAAACAGCATTTATATGAATAGGGCCCTAGGAAATTAGTTACATTTTTTCCCAATTTTTTCTGGATTCATTTTTTTTCCATTTTAGTAGTTAGTAGTTTAATAGTTTTAATAGTTAAAATTAAAAAATAATAATCAAAAAGCATGTGTAATTTATTGAAATCATGAAACTTACACAATTATATTGAAAAAAAAAACATTTTATATATATATATATATATATATATATATATATATATATATATATATATATAAGTATTATTATTATTACTATTATTATTGTTATTATTTTTTTATTTAATTATTTTTTTTCAGGCCCTATGAAATCCACTTATTTATTTTTTTCTGAAATTCCATTTTTTGTTTGTTCTGGATTCCACATTTTTTCCATTTTAGTTTTTTCTAGACTCTGTTTTACAGGATAAAATATTAATCAAAAATCTTGTCTAAATTATTGTAATCATAAAATTTCATAACACCAGCAATTTGTTAAATTTCTAACAAAAAATACATTATAAGTCCCTATTATATCTGTTTTATTGTTATTATTTTATTTTAATTTTTTCAAAATTCTTTTTTTTATTATTATTACTTTTTTTCAGTTTAAATTTCTCTGGATTTAATTTTTTGTTTGTTTGTTTTTTTCCACATTTTCATTTTTCTAGAAAATTAATTTCTAGGCCCTATGACATGTTTTATTTTTTCCCAAATTCCATTTTTGTTCTGGATTATTTTTTCCTCCCTAGACTCTAATGGTTAAATTAAACATATGAAATTTAAAATAACTGAAAATGAAATCTATTTCGTTTTTTTGCCAAATTCATTTTTTTTACCCGTTTTATTTTTCTAGATTAGATTTTTCTGCTTAAATTAAAAAAAAAAATATATATATATATTAATCAAAAAACAAGTCTAATTTATTGAAATCATGAAACTTATGCAATCTAACAGCATTACAAATTTTGTTTACAAAAAATACATTTTTAAGGCTCTATGAAATATGTTTTATTTAATTATTCTCAAATTCATTTTTATTTTATTTTACCAAATTCTGGATTTTCCATACATTTTTTGGATTCCATTTTAATGGTTTCCTTGAAATGAAAAGCATCTAATTAATTGATTTTATATTTTAAAAAAATGTTATTATTATTTTATGTATTTATTAGTTTTTAGTTGTTTTCCAGAAATACTGTGTTGTGTATTTAATAAATTCTGGTAAATATTTTCTTTTCTGGAAACTGCTCATCAAAAAAAAATATGTTTTAATAATAATTTTATTAGTAGTAGTAGTAGTAGTACTAACATTGCATTAAGTAATATATTTCTGTCACAATTTCTTCAAGTTAAACCAATCTTTTTTTGTACGGATTGCTGTGAAGACCTTTAAGTTTCTATTTGTGTATAATGTGACAAATGAAATTGCGAGTGTGCGCCATTCATTCACACAGAACATGCAGGATTCTATTTAAATAATTTTTGCGATTTAATATTCACAGACACTAGTCCATATCACAATTTGATTTAAGTGTACTGACCTACTTTTGGTTAATTCATCCAAAATTTGGCAAAATCCATGACATTTCCGTGTGATACAGTAAATTCTGTTTTTATGATTGGATTTTGCAATTGCATCCACGTTTTCCAAAATCATAGGGCCCTATGTCTTTATTGTCACCTTTGATAGATTTAATACATCCTTCCTGAATCAAAGGATGTATCCTTTGAATCAAATGTATCCTCTGAATCCTGAATCAAATCAAAGTGTAAATTTCTTTAAAAAAAAATTTGTATGCTAGTTTGTTTTTTCATAATGCGTATTTCAGGAACATCACCTGTGATGCCTAACATTCTGTCTTTGGAACAGAACAAGCGTTCAACAATAAAAATGAAACTAAATGAACCTGAGCCTCCAATGTCAGAGTGCTTCGCAAACCTTCGCAAATAGTTACGACATCTCACACACACTTTACAAAATGTTCTTTTGTTTAATAGTCAGGATGAGTGTTGAAGCACTGCGTAGATGTTCAGCTTTGTTTGATATACGAGGACAACAGAGCATGTTGGATTGAACTTTATGAACACGGGGATAAATCCATGCAACAAGGTCAAAGTCTGAAACTGCGAGAGAACAGGGAATTCCAATGTGGTACTCCATGTTCCCATAAAACTGAATTGGCACACAGGACACACGCTGTACATGGACACGCACACACTTGCACAGTACAACATGGCACGGATGATTCACAAACTTGGGAATATCCATCGTCACATTTTGGGGATAAGCATATCCTGTACTAGGACTTGCTGAAAAAGTATTTTTACGATGATGTTGTGGGTGATTATGAATTTGCGCAACATTGAGTATTAATACTTGAATGCACTTCTTCTTGGCCAGTGTGAGTGTATCATTAAATTCGATCCGCAGTCTTTACTTAAGTTGGTAGGTTTCCCTGAATCAGTTACATTGATCCATTGGAATGAGTTTATTCGTTATTATTTTGAGTCATCGTTTAGAAATGTTTGTGGAAGAGTCTGCGTGGCTTTTTATATTTATATTTATAGGCGTATCATCTAGTCCTACTGCTAAAGGGTGTATTCTGCAATAGAAACAAGGCTTTATCACAGATCACTGACTTCCACTTCCTCTTCTGCTCTGTTTGCTCTCTGTCCAGGGCTCACTGGTACCTCGTGGTTATCTGTTTTCCTGGTCTGGAGCGGCCTGAGTGTGTCCCGTGGAAAGACAAAGGCGCTGTGTCCCAGGAAAAGAGTCAGACAGCCAAAGCAAGCTCTGCAGGGCATTGTCAAAAAGGTAGCACACACACATCAACTAAAACTATAATCATAACAAAACAGTTTGTTGGTTGAAATAAAATAAATATGATAGATATATAGTTTATATCTCACACTTCTAAGGGAAAAAAGTCAGAATTGTGAGTTTTTGTCAAATACATGATTGTTTATATTTATATTTTCGAATAGGAAATAAAATAAAGTACAAATCATACAAAGAATTTTGTGAGTTTGTATGCTGTAATTCAAAGAAAAAAAAATGAGAACAGAGTTTATTTATTGCAATTCTGTCTTTGTAACTCGCAGTTGTGGGTTTATATATCACAATTCTTAGAAAAAAGTCAGAATTGCAAGTATATATTTTACAATTCTGACGAGAAAGTCAGAATTGTGAGGGGAAAAAAGTCAGAATTTTGCGAAAAAATTGTCAGAATTGCAAGAAAAATGTCAGAATTCTAACGAAAAAGAATTGTGAGAAAAAAAGTCAGAATTGTGAGTTTATTGCTTGCAATTTTGACTTTATAACTCACAGTTTTGGGTTTATATCTCACAATTTTTAGAAAAAAGTCAGAATTGCGAGTTTATATTTTGCAATTCTGATGAAAAACTCAGAATTGTGAGGAAAAAAAGTCAAAATTGTGAGGAAAAAAATGTCAGAATTGCAAGAAAAATGTCAGAATTGTGAGTTTATATCCTGCAATTCTGAGAAAAAAGTCAGAATTAAGAGAAAAAAGTCAGAAATTTAGTTTAATTCTCACAATTCTGAATTTATAAGTTGCAGCTGTAGGTTTAAAGTTTTTGGAAAAAAGTCAGAATTGTGAGTTTATATCCTGCAATTCTGAAAAAAAAAAACTGTGAGGGGAAAAAAAGTCAGAATTGTGAGAAAAATGTCAGAATTATGAGTTTATTTCTTGAAATTCCGACATTATAACTCAGGGCTTAAAAACGAAAAAAAAATCCATTCGGTTCACTCCGAGCAGAATCGATATTATAACGTTTCTGTTCTTGCGTTCCTCATTAAACAATATGTTCCGAAAACGGTTTTCTAGAAAAAATACCGGTTAATAACGTTATTTTATTACACGGCGCGATAGATAGATAGATAGATAGATAGATAGATAGATAGATAGATAGATAGATAGATAGATAGATAGATAGATAGATAGAATTCCGTGTTTGTGTCATTTGAACTTCTTGTCTTTAAAACCGAAAGTAAACGAGTGGCAGTAACCAGGGTTTGAATATTAGTGAGGTCCGAAGTAAGGTGTTAAAAAATTGTGCTATAATAACACCCTCAAATGCACTACATATAGCCTAGCGTCAGAAAAAAAACAGAATTATGTTTGTTGTTTCTTTGACTGCACACTCCACGACCCACTCAAAACCCTAACCCTGACCCAGCAGTTGAGAAACACCGCTTTAATGAATGTTTTTTGATGACTTAATGTTAACTAAAGAGCATGAGACGTCTTCCTGCTGACCAGTTAAGGTCACGTTATTTGGCATAGTCGCCTATTTCATTCTGTAACAAACAGATTTGTATTATGCTATTGTTTTTGATAGTGTTATACATTTCTTTCAGATATTAACGATGATCGCTGCGTTTGTCTGACCGATTGTGGTATCTTCCTGTCAGCAATTAAGTTACAGATTGTCTAAAAGATTTTTTTTTAATGAATGTACAAAGTTGCCAGATATTGCTACGAAAAACAAGCAATTACAAAAAGAAAGAAAAAGATATCCGAAATAAGTTCAAAGCTTGTGTTTTGTAAACAAGATTAATATATCAGTAACACTAACGTTCAACTTTCCACTTTATAAACGTCCCAAAGTGTCACACTAAATTGGAAAAATGAGTAAAAAAAAACACGTATAATAGGTGGATCTGGCAACAAACGGAGGCTGCACACGCGCTCTCACTCAACGCGCTCTCAAGCCCCGTTCTCTGCGCTAGCTTCTCGCAGCAACATGAATTGCAAACACTCATGTGATATGAGGTGGTTTAAATGGCTAAATAATCATTCAGAGAGCTTGGCATTTTATTTTTGAATATACAAAAATGACCGTTGTCCGGACCTCGGTGTAGTAAACGGGGCTCACGTCACCAATGACGCTGTGATTTTGGGTCACACGTCACTCAAGGTGCGTTTGTGAGTCTATCAGATGACCAATTCCCACCTCGCTGGGTTCAGTGTATCAGTCAAAGACTGTTAATTTGGCAATAGGTCAATAAATTGAGATTTGCACCCTGGAGGGAGTTGGTCAACTGATTTATCTGAAAGTTTGGTGGTTTAGCTAGCTAGTAGAGCCTTGAATCATCAACACAATGAAAACACAATTGTAATAAAATTAATGAAATTTATTAACAATAGATATGCAAGAGTAAATACAACACTAGTGATAAACCAATAAATGAATACACACTGCTAATAGATAATAGGCAACTAAATGTGAAAGAAGATACCAAATAAAGTGTAGAAACTAACAAAATGGAATGAACGCAGAATGGCAGAATGCAATGCTGTTGAGCTGAAAGTAGCAATAAAAGAGATTTCTATGGTAATGTTGTCTATGGGAAACCCACTTAATGGCTCTGGTAGGTTTAATGATAAATAACTGCGTATTTATCTTGGAACAAACAATATAGCTATCATTTGTAATGCTGACCACAAGTAAATGTTATCTAAACAGGTTAGAAAACATAGGCTGCAGGTATAAACTAAGCCAAGGTCTTTAGGAAAGAGGTTTGGTAAGTTTATAGTTACGTTCCACTTGGTCGGGTGATCAGTCCGGCGGCAGAGACGTCTTCCACTGGTGATGCGGTTTGCATATAGTGGGGAGGGCACAGAGTTGCGTTCCGGTAGCCGTCGAGGCGCTGACCTGGAGGATGCTTGACTTCTGTTGTGCCAAAGAGGGTCCTTAGGGCGTGGACCGGGCAGCTGGGTCAGATGGATTCTCACAGGGTCCTTTGCAGCAGGGCTGCGTCGTTGAGGATCCGTGTGTTCAAGGCAGTGTCTGCCAATGTGGAGGTCCTTTGCGGACTGGGCTGCGCTGCTTTCGGAGTGGCAGGAGTCAGACGGGGTCCGTCACTGCTGGGTCCTTTGCAACTGAAGGGCAGCCGAATTCAGTATAGAAGGTTTACTCAAGAGCTGAGTGGATCCTTAGCTGTCTTGAAGTCTCTTTCCTCGTCAGGCCAGAAACTCAGGACCTTGTATCTGCTAATGTCTTAACCTTGCGGGGTTCAGACTCAGAACGGTGTAGCTGTTAATGTCTCTTCCCTTACGGGACTTAGACGCAGTACAAGGAGTGTCTTTTTGGAGGCTACCTTTATCTCTTTTTGATGAGGAGGAGATTGGAATCTAGCGCCTCTCCATTCCAGGAATGTGATTGGCCACTTGTGTCTGAGGTGGCCATGGTGTTACCCGCCCTAGTGTGGAACTCATTTGCATATAGTAGAGTACAAAGTTAGACAGTGTCTTTTACAATTTACCCAATGCAACATTTCTTTACCAAACCTCTTTCAAATTGTTACCCACATTATGAGGAGCAAAAAGAGTCCAAACATGATAGAAAACTGTTGAACAATCACTTATTCATATCATAATATGTTAATACGCCTGCTTCTGTGAACTGTTAGGTTAACAGTCAATGGCCATCAACATACACTGTACTTTATCAAAGGGTGAAGTGAATCTGTTGCAGTTTACATCAATTTAAGGTCCCCAAACATATGTATGAATGGATTTGGATGGATCTTTGTGGCCTTCTTTGTTTCGGCCACTGCTGTTGCATCCTGAAGGAATTTTTATGGCAGTCATTCCCAAACCTTAGGATTGGAGAGGGTCAATCCGTAATCCAATGAGAAGTCCTCTCTTAGGTGGTCGTGGTTGCAGAAGGTCTCTCTTCCTGTTCTGTTAGAGGTGTCTGGTAGTTGTCTTGGCATCTTATCTGATGTTTCTGAACATTTGTTTATGTTCCTCAACCAAGATCCAATCACAGTGTGGCACATCTCCCTCCACCCTGGCAGATAGGGAAGGGGGCCTGCCATAAACTGACCCTTGGAATGCCATTTCGACCGTTGTTCACTACATCGGTGACCTCATAGCTGGCAACGGCCGTACTCGTTACAAATGCGCTAATAATTTTTTTTAAACAATTTTCTTGTTTGATAATACTATAGCGAAATAAGCCCCTTCAAGACCATCCGCTTCACATCCTGACCACATGGCTTAATCTGCGATAAAAACCTGTTGACTTATTCCTTACCTAATATGCATAATAGCCTAGTAATTTTAACTACAAGTTTTAATTAGGCTACAATAACTTAAACCTAATCATACCTTTGCACATGAAACAGCCAGTTGCTTGGTAACCTTAAGCTCGTCGCATCAGAAAGGGCTCTGCTTATGACGTCTGCTTCGCGGGCATTTCACGTTGTATGTTTCACCGTCACATTTGCGCACACAATTTGAATTCATGTTTTTGGTCTGCCAAATTGATATAATAAAGAGAACGATAAAAATACCGTTATTAACCGGTTAATTTGGAATTTCTGTTTCCGTTTCTGTTCAGAACGATTAAATTTGATTTTGTTTTCGTTTTCGTTTTTGTTCCTTTACAATGTCATTTGTTTTTGGTTTTCGTTTTCGTTCCTTGAACCGGTTCAGAGCCCTGGTTGTGGGTTTATATCTCAAAATTCTTGGAGAAAAGTCAGAATTGTGAGTTGTAATTCTAAGAAAAAAAGTCGGAATTGCAAGAAAAAAAGTTTTTTGCAAGAGTTTATTGCTTGCAGTTTTGGGTTTATATCTCACTTTTTTTTTAGAAAAAAGTCAGAATTGCGAGTTTATATTTTGCAATTCTGATGAAAAACTCAGAATTGTGAGGAAAAAAAAGTCAGAATTGTGAGGAAAAAAATGTCAGAATTGCAAGAAAAATGTCAGAATTGTGAGTTTATATCCTGCAATTCTGAGAAAAAAGTCAGAATTAAGAGAAAAAAAGTCAGAAATTTAGTTTAATTCTCACAATTCTGAATTTATAACTTGCAGCTGTAGGTTTAAAGTTTTTGGAAACAAGTCAGAATTGTGAGTTTATATCCTGCAATACTGAAAAAAAGAATTGTGAATTTTTTCTTGTGTTTATTTTTTGCTGTTCTGACTTTTTTCTCACAATTCCGACATTTTTTTTTTCTCAAAATTGCAGGAGATAGACTAGCAATTCAGACTTTTTTATTCTCAAAATTGCAGCTATGGGTTCATATCTCACAATTCTTACAAAAAATAAAAAACAATTGCGAGTTGAATTTTCATTCAAAATTCAGCTACCTGTCAAGGCGACATTTCTCATTTTTGTTTAGTTTAACTTGTAGTAAATAAACTAAAACCAGTCAATAAAAAAATAATTAAAACTATATAGACATATTTAAACAAAAATTTGTCAAAATTACTAAACTTGGAACTAAAATTAAAGTGACAACAGAAAATAAAAATAAAATCTAATTCAAAATATTAACAAATAAATTATACCAGTACATAAGTGATACTAAAATAAGACTGCATATAAAACACAAATTTTATTGTATTATTTTTGTTAGTTTGTTTTATTTTAATTTTCTTTTCTTTCAATAACTTTAGTAAAAAAAATTGCCAAGGGTTAGGTTAATGACTGTAATTAACGCCACACAAACATATTGAAATATTTATCGAATGATCAGAAAATATTTATAAATAGTTATTACATTTTCAGAAATATATTTTAAAAGTTATTATTTCAGATGTCAGATCTTAGGATAACTGTGCAGGGCTTCCATTTAAAATATGGAGAATGTGTTAATATTACACACATATTTCCCAAAGTAAATTATATAAAAATGATACAGTAATGAATTCAGCTTTTTTCTGATTAATTATGATATTGTATTTTATTAATTATTAAATTGTTTGTGCTAAGTTTATTTTATGTTTTTAAACAATCAAATAATTGTCTCTTCAAAAATAGTTTTGTGCTCTTATTGTAAAGGGGCACCAATTTTAAAAAAAAAATAAACCAAAAAGGACAAACTATATATATATATATATAAAAGATCTCAGAGAATGTTTGTTTTCTATATTTCCAGACAGTTCACAGCAAGCAAAAGGAAACAAATTAAAACCCAGTGAGATGAGATCCCACAACCTACCGGTAATCTCACTAAACACAGTTTAAATACTAATTTCAATGGATATTATCAGATATCTTTTTTGAAAAAACATTACAGATTGCATTCATTTTGGAGCACTTTATGACCTGGTTTTTATTAGAGAATCTAATGGTACTTTTACTGTGGTTTTAGGATTGCACAGCACACAGCTGCACAAGAGAGACCATCTGCAGAAGGTACCAAACCAGTCTTCAATATTTAATCTCTTCAACTTCATCTTATACACAACAACATCAATATTGCAAATGCGCATCCATAGTAGAGAATATAATAGGGGACAAATACTTTGTATTATTATTATAGTTCTCTGTATTATCCTAGGGGCTCCTCAGATGAGATTCATTCCTGATCCGTTTATCTGTCTGTCTCTTATCCTGGTTTGCCCTCAGGCCCTGTGTTCTGGTCATGGACTCTCTAAAGCTGT
>NC_133367.1:35360729-35385289 GCF_049309525.1 Garra rufa | reverse complement strand
ATACCTTGCCATTAGTTACAAGTAAAAAACAGTTTTCATTTTGAAATTGTTCAAGTGCCACGTTTACAATTAAGTGCTTCGTATGAAAAACACTAAATACCATGGGACAAAGGTATGTTTCTGTAAACTGAGACAAAATTTGAGACCGTCAATGCCATGTGATTAAAGCTAGCATTAAAGCTAACAGCTATATTTTACTACAGTTTCCCATTAGGTAGCATGAATTATATTCATTACAGATGAGTATATTAATATCCATTGTCATAAATTGGTACACCATTGTTTTGAAAACCAATTGGTTAGAAGGTTTGAATGTCGTTTGGTTGTTCGGTCGAGCTTTACAGGTAGCTGGTTAGGTAGGCCAAAGACAGAACGGCGTAAGGTGTTTGGATCAGATTAATTGTTACTTTTTGCTGTTATTCCTAGTGTATACTGTTATTAAGCA
Organism: Garra rufa; assembly: GCF_049309525.1. Taxonomy (NCBI): domain Eukaryota; kingdom Metazoa; phylum Chordata; class Actinopteri; order Cypriniformes; family Cyprinidae; genus Garra; species Garra rufa. The sequence continues at coordinate 35,384,844 of NC_133367.1, read as the reverse complement.
ATAATGTTAAGTAATCATAATAATTTATTGTTTAATTATATTGAATTATTTCTGTACATAAGTAAAAAGCTCATTTTGGTTCATTGCTGGTCCACATGATAATTCTAGACAAGACATCCTAACAACATTTGGTGCTGGATTGAAAATAAGCTGCTGTTAATAACATTTTAACTAAAATGCAAAGAGATGTACAGTATTTAGAATGACATAGACCTCTTGAATGACAGGAAGAACATGATTCACTGTGTCGACTATGGAGGTCAAACTAGTAATTGAAATAAGTGTGAATTTTGGTGAGATATGGAGGTTAAAAGTAAATTAGCAAACTGCTGATATTTTTTTTTCTTCCTACAGTTGGTGGTACATCATCATCTCTGTGTTTCTGCTACATATCACAGGTGAGAATTAAACCATTTTAAATTAAATTTATGTCACATGCAAAATGATAAACGTTGTGTTTGCTGTTTTTATTTTAGGTTCTGTTTTTGCTCCCGTGGGGGTTACAGTTGAAGGTTTTGTTGGAGACTCGACTGTCTTGCCTTGTTCTATACCTGAAAGTGAGGTTCAAGACAAAATAGAAAAAATCAATGTACTATGGAGAGATGACGAAGGCAAGAATGTGTTTGACATCATTGGAGGCAAAAGAAAAGTTGAAGAGCAAGATCCAAAGTACAAGAACAGAGTTAAAACGTTCCCTGAGGAGTATAAGAAGGACAACTTCTCCATCAAACTCAATGGCCAACAATTAACTGATGCAAGAAATTACCGCTGTTACATCACAAGGAGCATTACGCCACAAGACACATTTCAAAAAGAGGTCATCACAATGCTCAATGTCAAAGGTGTGTATAATCTGAAGTTTATTAAGTGAAAAAGTTTGGTAAGTTGTAAGTGACTGCTCAAACTAATGTTACACACTTTGCCATTGTCGTTTTGTCTCCCAGAGAAACCAAGAGGAAGAGGAAAACGTGGAGAACCACCATCATCTTTGCTGTTACTCAGTTTTCTCTTAACTGGGATTCTGCTTTTTATCTGAACAATAATTAGTTTAGCTCTGTAAGCTAAGTATTGTCATTTTTGGGTAATTAGCCATTACATTGTTTCATCCCAAGTATTTTATTCATTTTAAGCACTGTAGAACTTGGCATACACCTTGTGTTTATCAGTGTTTGTACTAAGGATGAAAGTAAAAATGTATTGTTTTAAAATATTATACTTTTTTTTTTTTTTTTTGCACATAGCATTGGTGTTACAGAGGTTGAAATATTAGGGCCACAAGGATGAAAAAAAAAATCTGTTACCATCTCTGAGAATAACCATTTATGACTTAGACATTTAACAAGAGCAGTTTTCAGACCAAAAAAAATTCCTTATTTTACACAAATTATAAAGATAAAGAATATTGCCAACAATGGTTTTGCCACCAAGTACTAAGTCTATGTTTTGTGAAGGGGTCAAGTACTTGCTTCGCTCATTAAAATGTAAATCAGTGTAAGACTTTTTTGAAATGCGTTTTCTGGATCTTTTTTTTTTTTTGTTCTTTCTCTCGCTGTTCAAATAAATCTTCCATTCAAATTATAGACTGATCATTTCTTTGTCAGTGGGCAAATGTACAAAATCAGCAGGGGATCAAACAATTTTTTCCCCTCATTGTATGTTATGATTGACTGATTATACTGAGTGAAATTTTTACTTTGGTGTGGACAGACGCTTTAAAATGCACTGGAACTTTTCTGCCACGACATTATCTAGTAATTTGTTCAAAATTCCAACTAAAACAGCTGAAAATAATAATAATAGTAATAATAATAATAAATCTCTTTTTTTCCTTTCTCTGTCTCACACTTGGATTACAGTTTTTAAAAACAATGTCAATCACATATAATAAAGTACCCAATGAATTGCCATTTAAAAATCAAGTATAGTTTACAGAATGTACTGTATGTAGAACTTGTGACTTGAGATGTCACAGGTTCTGCTCCTCCCAGTGACTAGATAAATTCTTTTCGTTTTCTCATCAGATGTACAGTCTGTCAAATCTCAGGCAAGGACGGTAGCAGGATATATATATATATATATATATATATATATATATATATATATATATATATATTTTTTTTTTTTTTTTTCTTTCAAGGTAAGCTATAGATCTCAGTTGTTATTGGAATTATTTTGTTTAGTGGAAAGAGAGCAGGAAAGCCATTTAGCATATTCTGTTGCTGTCATCTTTATTCATGCTGGTAATGAACATTTTGAAAGCAAATTAACGTTGAATAAAACGAAGGAAGAAAAAAGCTATCCTAATTTCTGTGCAAGTTTGTATTCTTTATTTAATTTTAATTTATTATTATTTTCAGATCACAATGAGGAACTCAAAGAACAAGACTGAATGCTCCCATAATGGAATCCTAAAAATGGAATTCTAATTATGCTTTCTTCAAAAACAAAACATGTGGTTATGCAAGGCAAGATTGGCCTTAAGAAAAAGGACTACATGAACCTGATTCAATTTGAACTATAACTTACCATAGAACAAACAATATTACCCCTTCGAAATCAACTGAAGAATCAAGAAGGATGTGTTCTATCTTCACCAATCGAGCCCAGGTATTCATTAAAGGTGTGTAAAACATCAGCACAGATTTAGTCGTACTGTATTGCGTTTGTTCAGTCTTAAAACTGGTGGGTGGATTCTGTGAGCAGTGATGTTGATAATGAGTTATTCTGAACTGTTTGCAACATTTAATTAGCCAAAATAATAACAATATTTTACAATAAATAAAATAAAATAAGAATAATTTTGAGGGGTATAGAAACAAAAACAGGTCGTTTCTATAAATGCCTTTTGGCATGCATTGTGAATATCAAAAAGTACATAATATATTTTTATTATTATAAATGAACGGATATTAGTGGTAAATTAGAATAAATTAGCGGATACTTCCGTCTTTATCCACCTGTAAACGTCGCACATGCGGCGTCATCCGTGCCAAAGCCATTTTGACTTAGCAGCCCTTTTGACCACGCAGTCATCTTGAAATAGAAGAAATAGTTTTCATTTCTTAAATTGTTCAAGTGTCACGTTTACCTTCGAGTGCTTCGCCTCAAACAAAAACGAAATACAATGGGACAAAGGTATGTTTTTAGGTATGAATTGAGATAAAAAATGTTAGATCGCCAACGCCACGCGCTATCGTTAGCATTAAAAGCTAATAGCTACAGTGTTGGTTAAAATATAATTCATTGCCAGTTAGGTAGCATGAATTGCAGATGAATATATTCATATCCATTGTCATAAATTGGCACACTGGTTTTTAGAAAACCGATTGGTTAGAAGGCTTAAATGTAGTTCGATTGTTCAGTCGAGCTTCTCAACTGGTTAGATTAGTCAAAGACGAGCAGCGTAAGGTGTGTGGATCAAATAAATTGTTATTAATTTATTTAGTATTACTATATAAATTATAATAATGAATCAAATAATAATTCACTTTTGAGTATTTCTAGACATTTTAAGTAAAAACTCATTCTGGGTGCCATGTTGGTCCATTCAAACAGACTTTCTTGAATGACAGGACAAACATGATTCACAGTTTTAACAGGGTGTGTGTATATTGTAAGATATGGAGGCTAAAGTTAGGTTAGCAAACTGCTGATATCTTTTTATCTTCTCTTTCCACAGTTGGTACATCATCTTCATTCTTGTCCTTCTGAATTCCAGAGGTGAGAATTAAACAATTTTTAATGAAACCATGTCAGATGCAGAAAGATAAAAGTGTGTTTGCTCTTTTTTAAGGTTCTGTCTCTGGTCCTGTGAGGGTCATAGTTAAAGGCTTTGTTGGAGACTCAGTCGTCTTTTCTTGTTCCATCCCTGAAAGTGAGATTCAAGACAAAATAGGAGAATTCGGTGTACACTTAAGAGACGATGAAAATAAGGTTGTGTGTGACATTACTGGTGGCAACAGCACATGTAAAGGTCAAGCTGCAGAGTACAAGGACAGAGTAGAAACATTTCCTGAGGATCAAAAGAAAGGCAACTTCACCTTCAAACTCAACGATCTTCGAGAATCTGATGCAAGGAAGTACGCATTTTACATCACGGGACCATCTCAGAATCACACCATCATAGAGCTTCTTGTCGAAAGTGTGTATAATCTGAAGAGATTCACTGAAAAGTATAATTTATGATTTAGAGTTCTGTACTAAGCTGTTAGTCACTGATCAAACTAATGTTACAAACTTTTGTCTTACAGAATCAAGCGGGAACCACGGAAAACCATCATCTACTGTGCTGATGATCAGTTTCACCACCATTCTGCTGCTTATCTGAACAATAATTTGTTGTGGTGTTGTAGAGTAGAGCTCAGATCAGATCAATCAGCTAAACATACTTAAGTACATTTTTCAAGTATCTTTACATCAAGTATTGTCATTTTGGCTAGATTTCACTGTACGTTTGAGAAAAAAAAACAAAAAAAACATGTTGATCCTCGTTTTTTTCAAACATTACATTACATACATGATTACATTCCATTCATTTTATTCAATCAGCCAAATGTAATTATACGTTTTTCAAGTATCTTTACATTGAGTATTGTCATTTTGATAAATTTCACTCCACATTTCAGAAAATAACATGTTGATCCTCGGCTTTTCAAAACATCACATTCATTTTATTCCATTAGCCAAGTGTACTTAAGTACATTTTTCAAGCATCTTTAAATTGAGTATTGTCATTTTGGCTAAATTTCACTGCACATTTCAGAAAATAACATGCTGATCCTTGTTTTTTTTTCAAACATTACATGACATAAATTATTGCAATCGATTGATTTTATCCATTTCAGTCGTTTAACAACTTGGCACACACTTTGTATTCATCAGTGTTTGTACTTGGATGTAACTTGTAACAATTTCAGTCACTGTCATTTCTGTCATTGTCATATGTGCAGTTAAAACTGTGTAACATCAACCCTGGTAATAAATTGAAAAATGAAATCTTTTGCATATCTGACTAAGCCATTTCACTGGTGTTGCATGTAAGTTGAGAAATGTAAGTTATGAAACATTTTCTTTACAAATAAAAGAAACGTTAACTAAAAAAATTCAGGTTGTCTGATTTGTCTTTGGCCACTCAAACTCTCCTCCTCACTGTGCATTAAGATGATAGCCACACGTCCTCTTCTAGGCAGATTTGTAATCTTCAGTTGATTGGAACTTCTTAATTATTGCCCTAATGGTGAAAATGGAAATTTTCAATGCCTCATCTCTTTTCTTAAAGCCACTTTCTATTTTGTAAAACTAATATGGTTTTTCTCCTTGTGATGGATGATCTGTGGAACTGGCTGGACAATTTCATGCTCTTAGAGAATATATTTCACTCTTAAGAATTGGTAGTGGCGTCGGCGCCTATAGCCTTGTGGGCAGCGCGTCGACATACAGCGCCATTGCGCTCCAGGCGTCCCGTGTTCGAATCTCGACTTGAGGACCTTTCCCTGTCCCGCCCACCATTTCTCTCCCACTTCGCTTCCTGTCAAGTCTGATATGTCCTATCATAATAAAGACAAAAAAAATCAAAAAAAAAAAAAATTAAAGCTGCAAGCAGCATTGAGCGGGGTTCGAGTATTTAAGGCCTTTACGGCTTCTATACCGTTATGGTGTTGGCCAACATGAAATATATGGCTGACACCAGAACACATCCATGATGAAGAATTCACTCACAAACAGAAACATACACAGAAATGAAATGGTTAAACTGTTATGTTCATTAAGCATGATAACACACACAGACAGATGCACACACATTTTGTTGCACGTAAGAGATATCTTTAATAATATAACAGGTCCTTTTAAGAGTTTATATCCCATTTTCAGGTCTCACTGTAACCAAAATCTGGCTTAACTGTAAAAACAAATATGTCTGTATGAAGAAAATGGTAAATTTTGACAGCAGTGATCCTAGAGACAAAGTTTTTTTAGAATGAGGCAATCTGTCATATGATATGAAGATATAGTGTATATGTGAGTATATAGACATTTTATTGTGATTTCAGTTCATTTACAATCGAAATATCATGTTTTTGACACCTTTGTAACTGTTATAGCGCCACCTATGGTCCGATCTTCATGAAACTTCACATGCTTGTTAAGAGTCATCGGATACATGTTGTCACCAATTTTTGTAAAGTTTTGAGTTTTTGTTTAGGTTCTATAGGGTTTTAAGTATATGTGGCCACGCCCCTTTTCTAAATGACCCTGTTATACCCAACCAAAGGACAAAATTCAACATTTTTTTGATAATTATTGATCTAGAGAGTCCAGAGAATATTACTGCAGTGGTTTGATCGAGATCGGGCAAAAAACCTAGGACTAGTTCGCAAAAGTAGGTTTTTGACATATTTGTGAATAAATAATGAACGTTTTGATTGACAGCAATGGTTCTTGAGACAAAGTTTCTCCGCAGGAGGAGATCTATCGAACGATATGTATCTTGTGTGAATGAGTGAAATGCCGCACGATTACAGAGCCAAAAAACCTCGTTAGCGCCAACTAGTGGCCAATTTCTTTCAAAATTCTTACAGACCTTTAGGGCTGTTAGTCGAACATGCCCACCGAGTTTCGTTCTGATTGACCTCCGTTAACCTTGTCAAATAGGTGCTCAAACTTCATTGGTCAATGGCGGCCATGTTTTTTTAGATACGCCAATGTCCTCATAGACAATTGTGCCCCTTTGGTCCAAGTCACTGCATACCAATTTTCAAGTCAATCGGACTAACGGCTGTGTATTTATAGTCAATAATATGCTTTTTCCGTTTTAAAGCGCCACCAAGTGTTCAAGCTATGTAATTTTTTTTGATTTGACCAAGGATTGAGCTTATACACATGTGTACCGAGTTTGGTGCAGATATCTCATTCCATTCAAATGTTATAGCCATTTTAGTAAAAGTGGCCCCGTCAGTATTGAACGTTTTGGAGGCCCTTTGCGACCGTGAGTCAAAAATGTTACTTTTTTTTGATAATTATTGATAGTCAGAGTCCAGAGAATATTTCTGCACTGGTTTGGTTCCGATCGGGCGAAAAACCTAGGACTAGTTCGCAAAAGTAGGTTTCGGACAAACGTCCAGTTTTCGGGGTCAAGCGTACGTCGCAGCTCAAAAATTTTGCAATACACTTTTGTTCGGTCTGACCCAAGGAACGCAACGATGTAAAGTTTTTGAGTCTACGTCAAACGATTTACGAGATTATGGCCAAAATGTCAAAATATTTGGTTTTTTGTGCTGTAGCGCCACCTATGGTCCGATTAGGCTCATTCTTTTTTCAGGATGTCCCCACAGGGAGCTCTACCTTCTGGCCAAGTTTCAAGTCTCTAGGCCTTACGGTTTGGGCTGCCCGTTCAGTTTTAGAAAAAAAAAGAGCTTAATATAGCGATTACAAATAAACAATATAGCTGCAAGCAGCAATTAACGGGGTTCGAGTATTTAAGGTCTTTACGGCTTCTATACTGTTAGGGTGTTTGCCAACATGAAATATATGGCTGACACCAGAACATATCCATCACGAAGAATAGACTCACAAACAGAAACATACACAGAAATGAAATGGTTAAACTATTGTGTTGATTAAGCATGATCACAGACACAGACAGAAATTTTGCACACATATTTTGTTGCACATAAGAGATTTGTACAATAAATGATAAGTGACAACATGCTTAAAACTTGTGTTTTTAAGATTTGATATATCATTGTCATGTTTCACTGTAATCATAATCATGTGTAATTGTCAAATATGATATATCTGTATAAATTAAGTTGTGATTTGAAGAGTTATAACAGTGATTTAGCATCACTTACATATAAATTCAAAACTACATAAAGCCATTAAACCCTACAAAGCACTGTTCTATTAACATATGTAAGCCCATTAGTGGTATTCTACTGCCATCTAGTGGCTATAGTTGTACTTTTGTTGAAATAGAGGTGCATTGTTTTTAAGCTTTATAACTATTAAATTGCCTTTTTTTTGCCCAGTGTCCATAAACATATGCTTGTTTTGAATCATATGATACATAATTTTACTTAGGTTTGTGAATTTTTGTTTTATTTTAGTATTTGTAAACTTTAATGTACACTAGATAAAAAGCATATTATGAAATGGCTCTGTTATAGCTGTCCAAATGCAAATCTTCAACATTTTTTTTTGATAATTATTGACCAAGAGAGTCTGGAGAATTGAACTGCACTGATTTTATTGAGTATGGGTTGAAAACCCAGGACGAGTTCACCAAAGTATGTTTTTTAAATTATAACAGGTATTAAAAGAACAGTTTGATTGACAACAGTGGTCCTAGAGGCAAAGTTGTTCAGAATGAGGAGATCTATCATATGATATGAAGATATAGTGTATATGTGAAGATATTGACGTTTAATTGGGTTTTTAGTTCTATATACAATAGAAATATCATGTTTTTGACACCTTTTTAACTGTTATAGCGCCACCTATTGTCCGATCTTCATGAAACTTTGCATGCTTGTTAAGGGTCATCTGCTACATGTTGTCACCCATTTTTGTAAGGTTTTGAGTTTTTGTTTAGGTTTTATAGGCATTTGGATATATATTGCCACGCCACCTTTACTAAATGAGCCCATTATAGCCAACCAAAGGACAAAATTCAACATTTTTTTGATAATTATTGATCTAGAGAGTCCAGAGAATATTACTGCAGTGGTTTGATCCAGATCGGGCGAAAAACCTAGGACTAGTTCGCAAAATTAGGTTTCTAACATATTTGTGAATAATTAATGAACGATTTGATTGACAGCAATGGTTCTTGGAGCAGTTTTTCTCGGCATGAGGAGATCTATCAAATGATATGCATATTGTGTGGATGTGTGAAACGCCGCGCGATTCCAGAGCCAAAAAATCTCGTTAGCGCCAACTAGTGGCCGATTTCTTTCAAAATTCTTACAGACCTTTAGGGCCGTGAGTCGAACATGCCCACCGAGTTTCGTTCTGATTGACCTCCGTTAACCTTGTCAAATAGGTGCTCAAACTTCATTGGCCAATGGCGGCCATGTTTTTTGAGATACGCCAATGTCCTCATAGACCCTTGTGCCCCTTTGGTCCAAGAGTCTACATACCAATTTTCAAGTCGATCGGACTAACTGCTGTGTATTTATAGCCAAAAATATGTTTTTTCCGTCTTATAGCGCCACCAAGTGGTCAAGCTCCGCAATTAGTTTTGATTTGACCAAGGATCGAGCTTGTACATATGTGTACCGAGTTTGGTGAAGATATCTCATTCCGTTCAAATGTTATAGCCATTTTAGTAAAATTGACCCCTCACTTTCGAACGTTTTGGTGGTCCTTTACGACCGTGAGTGAAAAATTCAACTTTTTTTTGATAATTATTGATATTCAGTGTCCAGAGAATATTCCTGCACTGGTTTGGTTCCGATCGGGCGAAAAACCTAGGACTAGTTCGCAAAAGTAGGTTTCGGACATACGTCCAGTTTTCGGGGTCAACCGTACGTCGCAGCTCAAAAATTTCGTAATACACTTTTCTTCGGCTTGACCCAAGGAACACAACGATGCAAAATTTTTGAATGTACGACTAACGGTTTACGAGATTATGCCAAAAATGTGAAAAATTTGATTTTTTTGCGCTGTAGCGCCACCTATGGTCCGATTGGGCTGATACTTTGATAGGTTCTCCGCGCTCCATGCTCTTGCTTCTGACCAAGTTTCAAGTCTCTAGGCCTTACGGTTTGGGCTGCACGTTCAGTTTTAGGGCGGAATAATAATAATAAAAATCCTAACAAATACAATAGGGATTCAGTGCTACGCACTCGAACCCCTAAAAAAAAAAAGAATTGGTAGGAGCTGATCCTCCCTATACGCAAAATACACAAGCTTTGTAGGTCCCCCGAAATATCTCTCAACGATGATGTAGTTTTAGTTTTTGGCCAGCGGATATGAAAACATGAATGTTCATTTCTTTTAATGCGGTGCGGTGTTGCCCTTTCTACGAAAAAATCAGTCAAATCATGTAAAGTGAATTTCGCAAAGTCTCTTGAGACAAAAAAAAAAAAAAAAACAGGGTTGAAAGCATACTGAGCCGCAGAAAAGACACTGTTTCTCAGGCCTTTTCTTTGAGCACGATTCGCGAATGAGTGAAACACGGACAAATATGTTTCATTCATAACCACTCATCCCCCACACCCCTATAGTGACACAGTTTTGCGTAGGGCTCCCAGAAGTCTAGGATCAGCACTGGCTAGGGGTGCCAATAATTATGGCCAGCATGCATTGGTGAAAAATTTAGTTCACTTTCACACTTTCAATTGTTTTACCTCAATGAAAGGTTCGAATTTTTGAAACAATGAAGATTTATTTTCACAGCTGCCTTTGCTGGCATTCACCAAGGGTGCCAATATTAGTAGAGAGCACTGTATGCATAGAAGGTGCACTAATACAAATGTACTCATCCCCATGTCATCCAAGAAGTTCATGTCTTTCTTTCTTCAGTTCAGAAATTCAGACAGAAATTAGGGAAAATTCCAGGATTTTTCTCCATATAGTGGACTTCAATGGGGATCAATGGGTTGAAGATCCAAATTGCAGAAGAATAAGGGTCTTATCTAGTGAAACGATCGGTCATTTTCTAAATATGTAAAAGTATATTTAAACACTTTTTAACCACAAATGCTCGTTTTTTAACTAGCTTGACTTCACTCATTATGTAATCATGTGACGTTGGCAGAAGTACTGACCCAGTGTTTAAAAAGTGAACATGCAAAAAAAGTCAAACACCCTTTACAAAAAAGGTATAATGATAATTTTGAAGTTGGAGGAGAACATGAGATGGAGTTTTTCACCCTACTCGACCTTTGAAGCAAAGCACACAGATGGAACTAACCACACATGATAACGTAATGTGTGAAGTCGTGCATCGCAAAGCTAGTGCAACAGAAGCATTTGTGGTTAAAAAGTATATAAAAGTATAGAAAATTAGAAAATGGGCGATCATTTTGCTAGACAAGACCCTTATTCCTCAGCTGGCATCGTGTAGAGCTTTTTGAAGCTGCATTGAAACTGCAGTTTGGACCTTCAACATGCTGATCCCCATTGAAGTCCACTATATGGAGAAAAATCCTGGAATATTTTCCTCAAAAACCTTAAATTTCTTTTTGACTGAAGAAAGAAAGAAAGAAAGACATAGTGGTGAGTAAAATTATCAGGATATTTTTATTTTGGAAGTGGAATTCGGTCTTTGTGTTCCTCATATTTATAATCCTGTGGAACAAGACATAATGGATGGATAATTTCATGCTTCTAGTCACCCTGGCGTGCTAAAAATGTGAATATACTTCACAGATATTTTACTCATAAGAATTTCTAGGGGTGCCAATATTTATGGCCAACATGCATTGGAGAAAAAAAAACTTTGTGAGTTTATGTAAGTTTCCCACACTTTCAATTGTTTTACCTCAACGAAAGGTTTGAGTTTTGTCAATGTTTTAAACGAAAGATCAAAAGGATGAACAATGCAGGTTTATTTTCACCGCCGCCTTTGCTCACATTTACCAAGGGTGCCAATAATAGTTTACTTCCATACAAAAATGTACTGATAATTTACTCACCCCTATGTCATCTAAGATGTTCATGTCTTTCTTTCTTCAGTTGAAAAGAAATTAAGGTTGTTGAGGAAAACATTCCAGGATTTTTCTCCATATAGTAGACTTCAATGGGGATTGGCAGGGTGAAGGTCCAAATTTGCAGTTTCAATGCAGCTTCAAATGGCTTTACAGGATATCAGTCAAGGAATAAGGTTAAAAAAAATACTAATATTATACTTTTTAACCACAAATGCTTATTTTGCACTAGCTTGACTTTACACATTATGTAATCACGTTGGAAAGGTCACATGAAAAAACAACGATGTCGGATGATTTTGAATTTTGAGATAAAAATGACTTATAGTTTTGCTAGACAAGTCCCCAGTTTGGACCTTCGAACCGTTGATCGCCATTGAAGTCCACTATATAGAGAAAAATCCTGGAATGTTTTCCTCAAGAACCTTATTTTCTGTTTGAAAGACATGGACATTTTGGACGACATGGGGGATGAGTAAATTATCAGGAAATTTTTATTCCGGAATCTTTTTTTTACGCATCTCATTGAATCAAAACAATAAACGGATGTTTCTAAGAACAAATTTATTTGCACTATTCAAGCCAGCACAGTTAATACAACAGTAGTGTTAAAAATGTACACTGTTTGAACTGGTAACTGAAGTTAAACTCAACACCTCAAACAAAAGACAATAAATAGATAAATTAAATTCGGTAACACATTAAATTAAACACAAACACAATTATATTTAAATAAAATAGAATAAATAAACAATAAATAAATAAAGTTTAGTGCAACTGATCTGCCTGAAGCAGAAAACCACATGTGTTAAAGAACATGTCAGGGTAGCGCAACATTTCAGTTTTTTAATGCGAATGGAAAAGCAGTTGTCTTAATTAATATCATTTTTACATTTAGTGGTTTTGTCCACTGGAAATGTTCTGGAAAGCCGTAGTTGCAAGCTGGATGACTCAATCTAAACTCTGAATCCACTACAGAAGAGTCCAGTGGACAAACTGTACTTATGGCATCTACCCTGATTATAATAGGTCTGATATGTGTGTGTCCAAATGTTTGTCATAAATTATATCTAGATGCTAGACACAACGCAGCATAATTCTTTGGTTTCTACTGTGGTCCAGTAAGTAGAAAACAGTAATATTGCAAAGTCAAGGCTCACTGCAAATAAAGCACATGTTGCTGATCTATATGTATTCAGTAATCACACACAGAGCAGAAGAGCAATAGAGAAGAGAGGAATTAACAGAGATACAATCCTCCCTGCTGTTGTTTCAACTCCACCGTTTGAGCCGGGATTCTCTTGGATTCCTCTCGGTTTCTCTAAAACATAAAAAAGGAAAACAGTATTTTGAGTTACTTTGGGCAGTCGTGGCCTAATGGTTAGAGAGTCGGACTTGTAACCCTGAACGTTGAAGGTTCAAGTCTGCGTTTGTGCACTTGTATGGGTTAAATGCAGAGTATGGGTCACCATACTTGGCAACACGTCACGTCCTTAATGTTTTGATATTTGGATTTTATATTTAGTTTTGATTGTTGGAAAATATTTAGTTTGTAAGAACTGCTATTTTGTTTCATCTTTTATTTTGTTCACTAGAATTGTAATTTTGTTTCATTTGTTATATCGGATTTCTCATTTTGTTTTAGAATTCGTTATGCTGTTTATCAAATTAAACATTTTTATTTAGAATTTATTTAGTTTACCTGGTTTGTTTTTTTGTGTCATCTTTTGTTGATCAGTTTTGTTATTTTGTTTATTTTTTGTTTAATGTTTTATTTTTATTTATCTAAGTACACATCTATTATTTTGTTTCATTTGTTATTTTATCAGATTTGACATTTTGTTTTAGAATTTGCTAGTTTGTTTATCAGATTTGTTATTTTGTTTCATTGGTTATTTTTTTCTGATTTGTCTTTTTTTTAAATGTATATTGTTTATCTGATTTGTTGTTTTGTTTCCTCTTTTATCAAATTTGTTCTGTTTATCAGATTTGTTATTTTGTTTCATTTTTTACTTTATCAAATTTGCAATTTTTGTTTTGTTTCATAACCTGTTATTTTTTTGTTTATTAGATTTGTTATTTTGTTTATCTGATTTGTTCATTAGATTTGTCATTTTGTTTTACAATTTGTTGTTTTGTGTATCTGATTTATTTTGCTGTATTTTTATTTTGTTTATCAGATTTTTTCAAATATTTGATAACATTTGTTATTTTGTTTCATCTGTTATTTCTGATTATCAGATTTGTTATTTCGCTTCTTTTTTTATTTTGTTTATTTCAATTTTTCATTTTGTCATTTATTTCATAACCTATATTTTTGGTTTATTGAATTTGTTATTTTGTGTATCTGATTCATATTGTTTCATCTTTTATTTTGTTATTCAGAATTTATGAAATTAGTTATTTTGTTTATCAGATTTGTCATTTTGTTGTAGAATTCATTATACGGTTTATCTGGTTTGTTATTTTGTTTAATCTTTTATTTTGTTTAACAGTTGTGTTATTTTGTTTAACATATTTGTTTTGCCTTAGAATTTTAGTTTCATCTCCAACAAAAGACTAAATGAAGTTTTAAAATTTGTTAGTTTATCAGATTTGTCATATTGTTTTAGAATTTAGTTTATCATATTTATATCATATAAATTTGTCATTCTGTTTATTTGTTTCATTTTTTTGTTTTTGTTTACCAAATTAGTTTTGCTTTAGAATTTACTTTTACACCTTTTGTTTATTAAATTTCTCATTTTGTTTTAGAATTTTTCTTTATCAGATTTATTTTTGTTTTACTTATGTTCACAGATTTGTCAGTTTCATCTGATTTTTTTTAAAATCAGATTTAGTTTTAGAATTTGTTATATTGTTTATATGATTTTTTTTATATGACTTTTATTTTGTTTATCAAAATTGTCATTTTGTTTATCAGATTTGTTATTTTGTTTCGGATTTGACTTTTTGTTTTAGAATTGATTTTGTTTCAACTTTTGTTTATCAAATTTGTCATTTTGTTTAAATTTTTTTGTTTATCAAATTAGTTTTTTATTTGTTATTTAGTTTCTGATTTATTCTTTTTGTTTTAAAATGTATACTATTTGTACGATTTGTTTCTTTTTTTGTTTAGAATATCATTTTTTTTGTTTAGTTTTTCATTTTGTTTTAGAATTTGTTAGTTTTGTTTCAAAATTTGTTATTTTGTGTATCTGATTTATTTTGTTTAACAGATTCGTTTTTTTTTTGTTTTTTTTTTTAATTGGTTATGTTCTTTGTCATACTGTTGTTTTGTTCGTCTGACTGCTTATGTTGTATTATATTATCTAATATTTTTTAATCCCAATTTCTTTTTTTAGAATATATACTGTCTTAGAACTTATTTTGTTTCCCAGAGTTGTTATTTTGTTCGCCACACCAGTTATTTTGCATTATTTTTTTTATCAGATTTGTTATTTGGTTTTATAATGAGTTTTATACTCTGTTATTTTGTGTGTCAAATGAGTTTTTTTTCCCTACAATGTTTATTACACAGATTTGTTGTGTTTTTGAGATTAATTTTGTTTTGTGATTTTTATTTTTGGGTCTCAAAATTAGCCGTTTTGAATTTCTCCATACTACTCTTGTTCACTAAACAGCTTACTACAGGTAGCCCCCCCTCCCCCCCCAATCCATCCCATTGGTCGAGGCAGAAATGATGCACAGGACTACTTGAACAAACAACTGAAAGTGTCACAGAGCACCAGTGTTTACATTCTGTATTTCAACCTATAAACAGCTTGCTGTGCAGTTGCCTTCGCACATTAAACCTGGACAAGATAAAATATTTTAACAACAATACACACTTCAGCTTACTTCAATGCACTTAAATACCAACCACTGATATTTAGGAGAAAATTAAAATTTTTCATCACACCTTCGACTTGAACACTGACGCATTCATTGAGACCAAACTCAGGGATGAAGCAGCAGTACGACCCTTCATCACCTTTCTGAAGATTCCCAAGCTTGAGGGAGAAGTTTCCATTTGAATACTCTGTAGGAAATGTTTCAGTTCTGCCTTTGTACTCTGGGTCCTGCTCCTTAGTCGTCCCTTTGCCATTTTGTATGTCGTAAACATTCTTCCTGTCCTCATATCTCCAGTGTGCAGTGATGACTGTAAGTTGCCTGGTCCCAGGATGGCACGGCAAAACTGCAGATTCTCCAATAAAACCCTGAACTGTTTCCTGCACAGATGCTGAAACAAAAGCAAAGACAGACCAGGAACACGTGAAAGCCAGTTGATATTCAGGTTTAAAAAAAAAAAAAATCAGCAATTTTATGTTCTTACCTTCAATCAAAAGTAGTATAAAGAAACAGACGAGCAGCACACTGCAAAAAACAAACAAACATGAAAACCACACACAGACATAATAAACTGTGTTAAACTTGTATTCCCAATATTAAAGATATGCCTCAGGGTACTAGTTACTGTTTAATAAAAATCGCTTTCCCTGAGAGGACTCATAGACTTCAACAACAGGTACCGCAGTGACACAGAGGTCAACAAACGTCATTTATGATGACAAAAGTGGATGATGAAACCTATAACAGCAAAGTTTATAAAGACAAGCAGCCTCAAAAGAGCTCAGCTTACTGTTAAATACTGGCTTGCTTTAAATGAGCTTGACATTTATATACATTTACATTAGCTGTACTGGATAACGGTGTATTTAGATGATTAAAAGTCGTTTAAACCTTATTTATATATATATTACATTATATATAATGATTATTTATATGCTTATAATTTAAAGTTATTCATCTGAAATGAACTGCAACAGGTGCAGTTTGACATCAGATAAGAAAAATACAAACACAAACTATATACGTTCGTCATATAATATAGATTATTATTATTATTATTATTATTATTATTATTATTATATAGGCATAAATATCCGCGATGACAATTTTCTGTAATTAATATGTCAAGAATTGGAGATTTGTTTATGTTTAACTAGCCTGGCAAGCTAGTTACTAGAAATAAACGCAGCTAACGTTAGGTACCTAACCGCGCAACCAAACGGACAATTTCTGAACGGAAGCTTTGGAAATTACATTTGTCTGATTCTGGGGATATTTAGGAGACGTTATCGTCGTGAATCGATCGATATTTATATATCTATCGTCACTTAGCTGGCGCAAAGCCTTTTCTAGCTAGGAGACACAGCGGTTCTTTGTCCTGAAGGCCAGACAATAAATATGTCTACTGCTCGACGACGACAATTTCAACAACGTACCTTTTAACCATGATGTATAAATTTATAACCGTGCAAACGGGTAGCTATTGGAAAGCAATACGCTGAAATATCAGCTAAAATATAATGTGAACCTGACCGTCATAATAAGCACGACATGACATGCGCACTTGCGCAAGTTCAATACAATAGGTCTTTTGTTAATATTGTATTCACTTTAAATTGTTTTATATATAAACACGTATATTGTCGTGTAAAATAACTAATATAAATTATATGAATAAAAAAAAATATACGTTTGTGTTGCATGTTTCATTTTCGAGTATTTAAGGCGAAACCTTCATCTAAACTGAAAAAAAAAGCCACGTACACGAACACACAAATTTAAAATGTATTTGTTTTTGTTATGAGTGATATGAAATATGTTCAGATGTTAATATGAGTGAATATGGGTTTTCATTCATTATTTTTTTTCGTTCATTTTTCATAGTTATATCAAATACACAAATGAATAATTGAAAAAGAAATTAATTAAAATAAATCTGTTATTAAGCTATGTAAAATACACTGAAGTCTTAAGTAGCACGGGTATATTTGTAGGAATATCCAAAAATACATTGTAGGCCTATGGGTCAAAATTATCCTTTCCCCCCCTTAATGTCAAGTAAAGATCGTGTTTCATTAAGATTTTTTTGTAAATTTCCCACCGTAAATGTATTTTTTGATTATTAAAATTTAATTTGGACAACTTTTGCGATTTTCTCCATATTTTTCTGCACCCGATTCCAGATTTTCAAATAGTTGTATCTCAGCCAAATATTGTCCTATCCTAACAAACCATACATCAATGGACAGCCTGACACTTATGACTGGTTTTGTGGTCCAGGCCAGGGTCACAAATGTTTGAATATTTCTCAAAATCCATGTTAAACGTGAACTGGCCATAAGATGTAATACCTACTGTACACCAGATGGCGCTGTAACGATTCTCATTATTTACCCACCAACCGCCAAGTGTAGAAGAAGAGGAACTGGGAAGAACGTCGCACATAAACAGAAACAGGGATGCTCACTTCTTAGTGCACTTATTGCTATTCTGCTGACCAGAATGATTTAGCAGTGCCTTCAGCCGTTCATAACCCATGCCTGATATTTATAGAGCGAGTCTCAGACAGGTGTGTGCTGTAAGTATGGCGTTTGTGAAGCTTATATCAGCTGAGATGTCTAATATTATGGCCCTGGAGTGCAGCAGCCAATGCTAAAACTGATTGACATTAATCACGTAATTGGATCTTTAGAGGTTCCAGACACTTATATTGTAATGAGTTTTAGTATATAAGGTTAAAGCTCGTGGTTGGTGTTTTATATAGAAATCTGTGTTTGATTAGCAGTAGCAGATTTGATTGTCAGAAGAGCATGTAAACAGTTAAACAGTCTTAAAAAACACAACCCTGTGTGAAAGAGATATGTGAGGACGTTTAAAGTTACTTATTCTGATATAGAGAGATTATATCACTGCTGTTCACGAGTCTAGATTTTAAAGTAAATATGCAAGAGTAATAATTTAAAAGATTCCCAACCTGAGCTGTTTGTAAAGGGTTATATAAAATTAGTTTATAAAATATTTGGGCTGCCAGTATCACAGTGAATCTAGTTATTATTGAAGTCTGAACAGTAAGGTTTTTAATGTTTTTTTTTTTAAGAGGTCTCTTCTGCTCGCTCACCAAGCCTGCATTTATTTGATCCAAAGTGCAGCAAAAACAGTCAAATTGTGTAATAATTGTACTTTTTAGAATAACTGTTTTCTATTTGAATATATTTTAAAATTTAATTTATTCCTGTGTTTTCCAAACTGAATTAATCCAGTCGCATTATCCTTTTGAAATCATTCTAATATTCTGATTTGCTGCTTAAAAACATTTATTATTATGTTAAAAAAACGCTGAGTAGATGTTTTGTTCAGGTTTCTTTGATGAATATTCAGAAGAAGTTCAGAAGAACGGTGTTCATCTGAAATAGAAATCTTTTATAACATTATAAATGTTTTTGTCGTCACTTTTGATCAATTTAAAGCATCCTTGCTAAATAAAAATATACATTTTTATAATTTCTTTCAAAAAAAGAAAAACAATTATACTGACTCCAAGCTTGTGTATAATGTTACAAAATCGTTTTATTTCAGATAAATGCTGAACTTTGGATCGTTCTGTTCATCAAAGAAAACTGAAATAAATATGCTCAAGTGTTTTAAGTATTATTATTAATAATAATAAATGTTTCTTGAACAGCAAATCCGAATATTAGAATGATTTCTGAAGGATCATTGGAGTAATGATGCTGAAAATTCAGCTTTGAAATCACAGAATTAAATTACATCTTAAAATATATTCAAATAGAAAACAGTTATTTTAAATCGTAAAAAAATATTTCAAAATTGCACTGTTTTTTCTGTACTTTGGATCAAATAAATGCAGGCTTGATGAGCAGAACAGACTTCTTTAAAAAATATTAAACATTGTACTGTTCAAAAACTTTTGACTGGTAGTGTAAATGCAGATATGATAAGCCATGATCTTAAAAACATAATCTTATTTTATTTTTAAAAGTCTGTTTTATTTGGAAGGCGATTTATTGTAGTAATTGGCATACTGTAATAATATTAATCATAATATTTTGCTTGATATTTAACAATATCAAGTATAATTTGAGTTCAGAGAAATACATTTATGATTCTGAGTCAAAAGGGTTTAGGAAATACTGAAGGAAAAAAAAAAAATATATATATATATATATATATATATATATAGTTTAATCAGGGCCTTAAAACATCATAATTTGCACAAAATAAAATTTGCATAAAATAAATTTGAGTAGAAAGTCTTGAATTCATAAAGCCATAGCATTAAATGTTGCATGCACTGCAAAAAAAATAAAATAAATATGTTAATAAAATTAATAATAAAACTAATCTTTTCCGCCGTTTTTGTCTTGTTTTTTGTTTTCCAATACAAATATCTACAATTTTTGAAATCAAGATACATTTATTTGAGAATGAAGGTAAGAAGTCTTGTTTTCTGAGGAATTTAACAAAATTAAGTTTTACTTAAAAGAAGAACAAATATCTGTCATTGGAGTTTTATTTAGTTATTTTTTTTTCTGAAACCATTAGTAGATATTTGATCAGTTCCTTAAAAAACACACAAATTTAAATTATTTCCACATTTTAGTGAAATATTCTATTTCTTCTTTATTTAATAAAAATAAAAGTATTTAAAATAAATTGTATTGATTTATTTTGATATGAGTTCAAAAGTAATGGAGATCTGTATATTATATAAATAAAATACATTTTGTTTTGTGCTTCCTAGACATTTACATTTTGAGAATATATATTACTGATATATTAATGTTTGGTTTTTCCTTAAATGCCTCCATTTATTCCTTAAATTTTCTTTACTTGGTCTTAAAAAAGTAAAAATTACCTTTATACAACCTGCAGAAACCCTGTTTATACAAATTCTCTACATTTCTAAAAAAATAAATCAAAAATACACACAAGTTGATTTATCGTGGTGTAAAGTGAAATGATTAACAGATGTGTTATAATTTGAATATCCTAACAATTCTCACGTTTGTTGTAGATGGCAGTCCCGTTCAGAATCCCCAAAAAGAAGCAGCCGTCAGATTCGTGCAGTCTTGACATGCAGTCTCCACTGTCTCGACTGCAGGACAGCAACTCACAAAAGGTAATGATGCCATTGTCTAAACGAATACACAACACAAAGATCCATATAATCAGCCAATAAAATGTGTTATGCATTGCTCTTTATGTAAAGTAACTCTTTTTACTATTACTATTCTTTTTAATATTTCTTGTTCCACAGACGCAGTGGGGTTCAGGCACTTTCAATGGAAGAACGCCTCATAAAAGCAGCTCTAATGGAAATGTGCTGTCGAAAGACGGTCAGAAGAATGAATCAGTGAGGTAAGACTTGAAAATACCATGTTTTGAAAGTTTGGAAAGCAACACTAGATGGAGCTATTTATTCACTTTGTAAGTAGTGTGTGCTGAGACCAGCTTCAGTGTTATCCTTCCACTCAAGCTTGGAGTAGTTATGATTTTTACAAATGTTTGAAATGAGTCCCCAAAGCTGTATTTATTTGATTAAAAAATGCTGTAGAAATAGTAATATTGTAAAATATTATTACTGTTTATAATAATGTTTTCAATCGCGATATTTATTAAAATCTAATTTATTCCTGTGATCCAAAACTGAATTTTCAGCAGCATTACTCCAGTTTTCAGTGTCACATGATCCTTCAGAAGTCATTCTAATATGCTGGCTCAATTATTATTGGTACTTGATTATTAATAACGGTTCTTATCATCAATGTTGAAAACAGTTTATGCTGCCTAATATATATATATATTATATTATTATTATTATTATTATTATTATTATTATTATTATTTATTATTATTATTTATTTATTTTTTTAACTATAAGACATTTGTTTCAAAATTCTGTGATGAATATAAAGTTAATTTCATTCATAGAAATAATCTTTTGTAACATTATAAATGTCTTTACTGTCGTTTTTAACGAATTTAAAATCCATGTTATTTTTTCTTACTTTAAATTAGTTTTTAGTCAGAAAACATATTATTGGGTATTTTTAAAAAGGTTTCACCTCAAATGATTGTAGAATTTTTGTCATATAGTAAGTCTGTGTCTATAGAAATCTTTAGAAATATCTAAAGAAAGACTATAGCTAATTGTTATTGCTATTGTTGTTATAGTTATTTTAGTTTATATTGTTATTTTTTGTATGTCAACGTTTTAAGAAAAATAAAAAAAATACTTTAAACCTTTGAATTGTAGAGTTTCCACAAAAATTATTAATAAATTAATAATAATAATAATAAATGTTTCTTAAGTAGCAAATATGCATATTTAGTTTGATTTCTGAAGGATCATGTGACACTGAAGACTGGCGTAATGATGCTGAAAATTTTGCTTTGCTTCAGAGGAATAAATTATATTTTAAAATATATTCAAAGAGAAAACAGTTATTTTAAATTGTAATAATATTTCACAATTTTACAGTTTTTACTGTATTTTTAATTAAAAAAAATAGTCTTGGTGAGCAAAAAAGGCTTCTTTCAAAAACATTAACAAATTTAAATTTACGATTAAAAAATTACGATTAAAAAATGTATTATTCCAATCAAATTCCTAATAACAGTATAACTGAAGCTTTTATTTATTTTTTATTTCAGTTAACTTTTTTAAATTGTTTTGTTACTTTTATTATTATTATTTTAATACTTAATGCAGTTACCTTTTTTATATTTATTTATTATTTATTTATTTTAAACTTTTATTATTAATAAAACTTTTACTATTATTATTATTATTATTATTATTAATAATAATAATTATAAAAATAATAATAATATATATTTTTATTAATTTTATTTCTTTAGTTTTAGTAATTTTAGTACTTAGAAAATTAGAAATATAGCTTTGGAAAGTATAGTGTAATCTAAACTCTTATTTTAATATTTTATTTTTTATTAAGTTAACATTTATTTCCACTAATGTAAAGTTTTTGTATATAATAATTTTAGTTAACACCTGCATGGTTAATTAATTTTCACTCTTTTCTTGTGTTCACACTCAATCTGGATTTCTCAATCCAGATTTCACTTTCTCCACTTGTTGAAATGTAATGCTTGTTTTATTAGTTTTATAATTAAAAGTATACATACATAAAGTATACATACATATGTAGTATTCATAATATATGTAATTTAAGTTATATCGTCATTGTAAAACACATATTACTGTATATGTTATAATTATTTGTTACTTTTTTTTTTTTTTTTTTTTTTTTTTTTTTTTTACTTTTAAATAAAAAAAAAAACAATACAGTCCGGGTGAGTAAAAGAGACTTCTTTCAAAAACATTAACAAATCTTTATTATTCCAAATGAATTCCTAACCCTAAGTATTAAATCATTCAAATTTTAAGATGTCAGACTTATGTTTTTTTCCTAGCAGGTGATAAAACGGCTAAAAAAAATTATAGATTTATATTGTAGCAATTATCTGAGCCACATTTAGTGAGCAAAACATCATTAACAGTTGCATAACAGAACATTTTATATGTATTTGTGTCCATTTTTCCATCGCAGACTCATCAGGCCGTCTCTCAGCGGTGACCGACGGGATCTTTCACCAGGCCGCTTCACACGCACCTGCTCGGATAACATTCCCAAAGAAGCCACACGTGGAGTATTAAGTTTTAAAATGAACAAACATCCGATAAAAATCAGCCCTGTTCAGGCAAACAAGACACCCAATAAGGTGTCTGAGACGCCTGGTTTCAGAGGCCAGTGTCAAACTCCCACCGCAGGGAGAGACTTTACAGGAAATAACAGGTGAGAATCTGAACCATGGTAAGGCGATTAGTGCATGTGGTCGAGAGCCAGGAGATTTCGCTATGATCTAGTAGGTTTTATAACATGGATGTTTATTTGTTTCAGGTGGAGACCCAAAAGAGCGTCAGATACGCTTCTCTGCCATGATGAGAACCATATGGGGGCGTCTGAAAGCTCGTCGTTCAAGATTCATAGAGGTACATGTCTGTCTTATTTACATATCAATAATATAATAAATACATTAATATTTAATTGGCTTTATTTTTTATATTTTCTGATTCCCTTTTGATTTGATTTTAGTAGTTTTATTGTTTTGTCAGTTTTATTAACTTATTTTTATTGCTATTAATATTATTTTATTTTTTAATATATAATTTTTTTTTCCAGTTTTAGTCATTTTAGTACCTAAAGGAAAGTTAGAAATGTATCTTCACAAATGTCTACTGACAGTATAACTGAAACTTTTATTTGAATATTTTATTTTAGTTAACTTTTTTGTTTAGTATTTTTTGACTATTATTATTTATTATTATTATTATTATTATTATTATTATTATTATTTTATAATAATATTATTATTATTAATTTAATTTAATTTAATTTAATTTAATTTAATTTAATGTTTCAGTTTTAGTAATTTTAGTACCTAAAATACCATTTGAAATGTAGCTTCGGAAATGTTTACTGACAGAATAACTGAAACTTTTATTTTAATAGTTTTATTTCATTTAACTTAATATATATAATTAATAATAATATAATAATATATAATAATAATTCATTTATTTATTTTCA
>NC_133367.1:35222947-35360229 GCF_049309525.1 Garra rufa | reverse complement strand
GGGAAGGGCAAACACACTTGCATTATTGACCATGATGCCAGTGAAAATTTCACATAACATAATAATAACACATTTGATGTTAAGTATTTATATATATTATATTAAGTATATATTAAAGAAAAATATTATTGTCACAGTTCTGTCAGTTCATGTCATTGCGGTTTCTCCCGTTGTCTCCCCCTGTTGATCTGTGTATTTGGTTTAGCCCTCGTTATTGTGATTCCCTGCACCTGTCTCTGATTATCACTCACCCTTTGTAAGTCAGTCTTTGTTTTGAGTTCACTGTCGGTCCTAAATGTTGTCTTAATGTATCGCTGTGTTTCCTGCCTGATTTCTATTAAAGTAATATAGATATAGTAAAAGATAATACAATCATGAATAAATCATGATTTATTCATGATACAGCACGGCCTCAAGTACCTTATAGCTTTTATAAAACGGTTACCACACAATAAAAATATTAATATAAAAAATATATTAATTTTTATATATATTAGGTTGTACGTTTTCATGAAGTAAAATCATTAACTGCCTTCCGCTGTAAAAAGTAGTCCCTAACTGCTAAAGCTTTGTTTACGTTGCTAAGGGTGGTTGCTAAGGAGGTTCAATGATACACAAAACCGAATACGACACAGCTGCTGACCAATCAGAATTGAGGAATGGAACTAACCGTTTTATAACTATATTAAATATATTTATGTATAATATAAATTATATGAATATAAATATATGCATGTATACATATAAACATTTAAAAAATATATATACTGTACAGTGCTTTGCAATAGTATTCATTTTTTTCACATTTTGTTTTGTTGCAGCATTGTTAAACTGCTTTAAATTACTTTTTTTCCCACAACAATCTACATCTCATGCACCATAATGGCAATGCACAAAACAGGTTTGTAACAACTTTGCAAATTTTTTAGAAATAAAAAACTGAAAAGATCCTGTTGCATAAGTATTCATACCCTTTTCTGGGACACTTGGAATTTAGCTCAGGAGCATTCATATTGCTTATAGATGTTACTACACTTCGAGTGGGGTTAAACTGTGGCAAATTCATTTGAATGAGTATGTTTTAGAAAGGCACACACCTCTCAAGGTCTAACAGCTGAAAATGCATATCAGAGTCCTGAGGTCAAGATAACTGCCTGTGGAGCTCAGTGACAGACTTGCGTTAAGGCAATGATCTAGGGAAGAGTTCAGAAAAAAATCTGCTGCATTGAAGATTCACAGAAGCATGTAGCCTCCATTATCCATAATGGAAGACGATTAGAACAACTAGGACTCTAGAAAATATCTGCCAGCCCCCATCCAAGCTGACAGAGCTTGAGAGGTGAAAAGGTGAGGCAAAGAATGGCAGATAATTGCCAAATGCAGATGTGCAAAGCTTGTCACATCATACCCAAAAAGACTTGAGGCTGTAAAGGTGCTTCAACTGTGTACTGAGTTAAGGGTATGAATACTTATGCAATGTACTTATTTCAGTGTTTTATTTTTAATAAATTTGTAAAATCAGAAAATCTGGTTTTGCTTTGTCATTATTATGGTGTATGGAGTGTAAATTGATGTGGTGAAAAACTAATTTAAAGCAGTTTAACAATGCTGTAACAAAACAAAATGTGAATAAAATGGGGTATGAATACTTTTGCAAGGCACTGTATGTGTGTTTCATTATATACACATAATAAACATACACAGTACACACACATCTATTATGTACACAAAATCTTTATTTGGATGTGATTAATCGTTGCCCAGCACTGAAAATACAACCACAATTCCTGAAAAGTTGGGACGGTTTTTAAAATGATTTATTTTTAATTATTATTTCTAATATTATTACTGATAGATATTGTTATTTTGTCAGATATCAGTTCAGTGTTTGTTTGTTTTTTTGTTTTTTTACCTTATAAAGATTTCCAAGTAAAGGATTGTGAAGGATAAATAAAATCATGTGTCTGGACATTGTGATTTTTAAAGGGGTTGTTAACAGTCTTTTTTTTTTTTTCTAGGCTTGTAGTCCCTACAAGTAATTTTTGTAGTCATTAAACTGCTATAAATTTATAAGACAATGAGTGCGTCTCAATCAGCTCCCTTGTTCAGTCAGCAGGATTTCTGGCTCCAGGAGTCTCTTATACAGGCAAGGAGCTGAGATTAGGAGCACTCTTTTAAAAGGAGTGCTCCTAATCTCAGCTTGTTAACCTGTATAAAAGACACCTGTCCACAGAAGCAATCAATCAATCAGATACCAAACTCTCCACCATGGCCAAGACCAAAGAACTGTCCAAGGATATCAGGTGCAATTATTCGCATTTGGAAGAGACACAAAATAACTGTCAATCTCCCTTGGTCTGGGGCTCCATGCAAGATCTCACCTCTTGGAGTTTCAATGATCATGAGAACGGTGAGGAATCAGCCCAGAACTACACTGGAGGATCTTGTCAATGATCTCAAGGCAGCTGGGACCGTAGTCACCAAGAAAACAACTGGTAACACACTACGCCGTAAAGGACTGAAATCCTGCAGCGCCTGCAAGGTCCTCCTGCTCAAAAAAGCACATGGTATCAACTCAACTCGCCATGTTTGGAGGAGGAGGAATGCTGCCTATGACCCCAAGAACACCATCCCCACTGTCAAACATGGAGGTGGAAACATAATGCTTATAAAACCACTGTGTACATAAATGAAAATCTAATAAAAAAGAATGAAAATCTAATGAAAAAAAAAAAAGATTTTGAAGGTGGGAGGACTTCTTTTTTGATTTTTGGTTTGTAACGACAGCTTTTACAAACCAACTGCAAATTTATATTGAAAATGTAATGTATTAATTGTAATAGGTTAAATTATGGTGTGTTTTTTTTTGGAATGTAGTGGGATAAAAATGTACTTGTAATGTGCAGGCCAAGTGAAGCAGGACAAGACAAGGATAAAAGAACAGCTGATTTATTGAAGGAAAAGAAAGAACAGAATCCAGAAAATGTAGATTTTTCCCATGGGGTAAATATCAGATTTCCCCTCCCCTAAAAAAGTTCACAGCGACACAATACCCCGAAAATACAGAAACAGATGAAACATATTTTTGCAAAGATACAAAGTAGTATGCCAGTTAAGAAAAACTTGATTAAAAAAATGCCAATCGATGTTAGTTCTCCATGTTGTCCACTTTGGTTCTCTCTTCTTTCTGGTCTAACTATTAGTAGAAAAAAAATTGTAACATTAGTTTGACCAGTCCACAAACTTGAATTTCAGGATTTTAAATCATTTACGATTTTTAAACAAATTGATTTTACACACCTTTGACAAGAAGCACTATGTTAATTTGAATGTTCAATGGGTCAGTGATGTAACCGTAGTAATTCCCTTCATCTGTTTTGTTAAGCTTGTTGAGTTTGATGGAGCAATTGCCTATCTCTGATTGAACTCTGTTCTTGTACTTCAGGGCTTGTTTTTCTACTGTCCCGTTGCCCCCAATTATTTCATACACAGTGTTGTCATTTCTGTCTTTCCAGTGAACATTAACATCTCGAATTTTATCTTGACCCTCAATACATGGGAAGAAAACGGAGTCTCCAACAAAACCCTCAACTTTGACCGCAGGAGCACCTAAAAAGAGCAAAAACACCATTTATCATTCAGCATGTGACATGAATTTTGTTAAAAATGTTTAACTTCTCACCTGTGCAATAGAGGACAAGCACAGAGATGATGATGTACCAACTGTAGAAAGAGATGATAAAAACGTACAGTTTGCATGTGTTATCTCTCATATCGAAATTTCAAACAATATCTTCTCCCACACCTTCTCCAATATTCAGTCACCGCAAAAGAACTTGATCTACCTCCATAATTGACACTGTGAATCATGTACTAGTAATATGCATCCTAATATGCAACCAGATAATAGTGAACAGTGTTCCCTAATCTAAAATGTACCATTGAATTAATTAGTAAAAACACAAATCTTTGTGGAATGTTGCTTGAGTTATTTGTAAAAGTGACTAGTTGTTTAATAAACACGCTTAAACTAACATACCTTATCTAGATGCTAGGCCGAAAAAACAAACCTGAGCTCCTGATGAATCACTTTTATAAAAAACTGGTGAAACAATCTATTCGCAATTGATATTAATCTCATATCTATTTTTAAATAAAAGAAATAATGCTGCATTTAAAGGGTACTACATAAGTTTCGCAAACATCAAGGGAGTTGATAGCTTCCATGCTAGGTTAATGATACCATTTGCCCTTGTCGATCTAAAATGCATGCCTCAAAATTCTATAAAAACATACCTGTGTGCCATGGTATTTAAGTTTTAAAAGTGTCCACTCAAATTCTAATCTAAAATCTAAAAATGAAAAGAGTTTTTACAGCAAATTAACATAACATTACAACATGTGGCACGATGCGGCGTCCATGTGAATGATAGTGCATGCGCATGCGCATACGCATGCTGTATATTGTCAGTTTGCAAAGACAGAAGTATTAGCTAATTTAGGCTGCTTTGACTGACTAGAATTAGGGTGACAGTATGTCATTTTCTCCTGGACATTTCCTAACCAGGATGTCTAAATTGTAGTTTGACTGAAAAGTAGTTTGCGTGCAGGCTTTGTATGTACTGAAATCAACCAATCACGGTGTGTGAGAAGGTGGGATC
This sequence comes from Garra rufa, assembly GCF_049309525.1. Taxonomy (NCBI): domain Eukaryota; kingdom Metazoa; phylum Chordata; class Actinopteri; order Cypriniformes; family Cyprinidae; genus Garra; species Garra rufa. The sequence continues at coordinate 35,355,568 of NC_133367.1, read as the reverse complement.
TACAGAGACTATATAATGTAGGATAACTTATTATCAAGAATCCATCCACCAAGCTCACTCTCAGTTTTTCATGCCTACAGTTTTTTGACTGGTAGTATATTACTGAATAAGAAATAGAATTATACGTACCTTTAATGAAAAACTCTTGGTCCTGCGATTGACTTGTGAAGATGAAATATATCCTTTTTGATAGTTTTATATGATAAAATATTGTTTCAAGTTATGTTTAAGTTGGTATTATGCTCAGTGTCACACACTGTGGTTTATTTCCTCAGCTGCCAAAAGTCTTTCTGTTAACCTGTAATTCAGGTTTGAAAAAATTTCTATTTTGGGAGTATCCAGTTCTTCACATGTTACCTAAAGAAGAAAAAAAGAAAGAAACTAAGAAATTAATGTATTTTATCAATTTTCAATAAACACATGTTTATCACCAGCATAAACATAGATGAAAACGACAAAAATACAAAAAAAAAAAAAAATATATATATATATATAATTATAATAAAATGAATAGATTAGATAGATAGATAGATAGATAGATAGATAGATAGATAGATAGATAGATAGATAGATAGATAGATAGATAGATAGATAGATAGATAGATAGATTTCTTGAGGGACTTACCTCTGTCTCATCTACTCTTGCCTGCTGCTGGAACGAAAGACTGAACAGACTGAACAGGTATGGGGAAACTCATCTAGTGTGACAGGAGGAACAAGTCAAATCTAAACACAGTACACCCAGTACATATAAAAAATATATATATAACTGATTTGGATATGTAAATGGGTGTGTGTGTGCGTGCATGCATGTGTGTATTAGTAATGGTAGAACAAACAGTACAGTATCAGTAAAGTGTCTTTAGGAACTTAGCATGAGGAAGAGAGAGAGAAAGTGAGATGAACCATGTATTAAATATGAAGATTAGGTTTTTGTTTAGGCTTTTAAGATTATTTTGGTATGATAAGCTTTGTTTTAAAGACCCCTTATATGGTAAATAAATGTGCTTAAAATTGTTTCCTTGTTGCATTGCACACACAATGCAACTCAAGTTCAGACTTAAAAGCTGTCCTGGCTGAAAAACTAGAATGAATAAGTACTGAAAGAGGAAAAATCAGACTCCTCAGTTTTCATTAAGAAAGAGCTTTAAATCGATTCAAGGAATTCAGATCAAAAGATATTTAAAACAATACAGAAACTGAAAGACTTCGATAAAGAATCAAGTGGATTGTGGATTTTGTGGTATGGATGAGGTGAGGCCTTAAATGTAGAGTTCAATGCTTTTATTCATTTTCAAAAACAAACAAAAACAAACCAGCAACTGGCCAGGACAGGGCAAGCACACAGGCAACAAACAATTGGAACATTAGACAACAATTCAACACAGGAATGAACAAAAGGCAGAATGACAGGAGAAAAAATGGAGAGCAAACAAGTTGTGTAAGGGAGAGCAGGTAGAGCAAATGAACCAATAATTAGGCAACAAGAGGAGCTGACAGAATAAGGAGCAGAAACACAAACAAATCAAACACATTTGTTCTTACAACACATGCAGCAAATAAGAGCTCTGACAGACAAGACAAACATGAAACATAAATGTCAGAACCTTTATGGTACGTTGGTGCCGTGATCCGGATGAGAGTGAGGTTTGGGGGTGAGTATAACGGAGGTCAGCTAACGAGCACTGTGCAGATACACTTCACTGCCCTGGCCTCAAGAGGCACATTAGCGACTGACACTAGAGGTTGTGGTCTTTAATGTCCTTGTTAGCAGGGTTAAACATACAACATATTATACAGACAAAAAAAGTGTAAGCAAGCTTAAATCTGTACACAACGACAAAGCCATTGAAAAAAGCTTGGATGTCCAAAGCAGTTATAATCAGTTGGATGTTGAATTTAGCTAAACTGGAGACATACATCTTGGTACAACTGCATGATTTAGAAACATGGAATTGGCAACATTATGAAGGACTGTAGTATGGAAGCTCATTTTCGCCACTGAATAAAGGACAAACGACTTTTGCAAATTTCTACAATTCTGACTTTTTTCCTTAGAATTCTGTGATATAAAGTTGCAATTCTAAGTTAAAAAGTTCTGAAATATTCTCAGTGTTTTAAAGAATTGCGTAATATAAACTTGCAATTTGAGATAGAAACTCAAAAAGCACACCAGTATACTGAAGGTGATGTTGTATCAACAGTGTTGATTTTAGAGTGTGTTTTTTTTTTTTAAATCAGTGATATTATTTATCAAGAAATTTAAAAACCAATGTATCTTATAATACTAACATGCACTCTTTAGATGTAGACATCTTAAAAAAAAAAAAATCAAAAAACGGCCTTTGAAAGTATCCTGTAAAGTACATTATTTTTCAACGTGGAAGCTAGCTATTTCCTGTGTGCAAATGTGTTTAAATGCAAAACATGTCAGTAAGTATTTTTCTCCCCATGCGTTTTCATTGCATTTACACGAGTTTAACCAGCAGATGTCCTCAGTGTGCGGCGTTTCGCTTCAAAACCTTTGGGAAGAAGTGAGATCTAATCAGTGATTAACAGGAAAATAATAAAACTACAGCAACAATGGTGGGAAAATAGCAGCACAGGTAGGTGGTAATATAACACTGTAAAATAAGTATAGGGAAAAAAAGAACAGTTTATGTAAGATAGAGAAAGGAAGATGTGTGAATGATTTCTAGATTTGGACACAGAACTATTTAACACTTGCATTAAAAAGGGGAAGCATGGAAATTTATGTGAGATAAATGTGATGTTTTAGAGCATGTTCTTTGTTACTGTAGTAAATATGATGATTATGGACCTGTTTGTCCTTGTTTTGCCCCTGTCTCTGTTCCAGTTTTTCCTTATTTGGTCATTTTCCTGTCCTTGTTTAGATTGATTAATTATTCCTTACACCTGTGTTTGTAATTATCTCAGTGTATTTAAGTTCCCGTCTGGTCATTTGTCCTCTGTCAGGTCTACTTGTTGGATATTTGTTTCTACCCCAGTTCCTGTTGTTATTTAGTCCTGTGATATTCTGATTAAAGATCTTTTTTTTTTTTTTCTTGTCTTCCTCGTCCTTCATGCAGCAATTCATGACAGAAGACTCAAACGACACTGGTTAACTCCATGTCTAACCATCGTTTTTGTTTCACATTTTCTCAGTGTTTTTGTCACCGGGTACAGAGCACTGTCATCTGAAGATGGTCCTCAAGAGGATTGCGTGGATACTGGCTTGGCACGTTCCCTGTTTACCATCTGTGCCGAGGGGATCTCGCCAGTTCCGCTTCGGAGCCAGTCCTCAGCCCACCATCTCTCCACCCCGTGTCCACCGCTGACAGAGAGCCAGAGCCTGCCGCGGTCGGTGCGCCATTGCCGCACGGAGCAACAGAGCAATAGATTGCAGCGGAGGCGGAGCTGCTAGTGACATTGGTCCAGGTGTGTGAGCCGTGGAGGAGAGCTCCACCCATTGCAACACGGCTGAGGGTGAGCTTTCTATGGACCTGGGTATGAGGATTGTGGAGGAGGATCTTATTGACCCTTATTTAGCTCTACGCGGGTCTGCCAGTCTCTATCAGCATCATGGCTGGAGGATCCCCTGTCTCCGCCTCCAGCTTCAGAGTCCAGGACTCCGCCTTTGCCCGTGGACCCAGTGGCTTCTCCATTGCTCTTAGCTCCATCCTCTACGCCATGGTCCGGCAGTTTACTGGCTCCACCAGGCTCCCTCATCCCTCCGGCTTCACCTTGGTCTGGCGTCGACCATCCTGTGCCTCGTCCCTCTGGCTCCTTCTGACTCCTTCAGGCTTCATCCCTTCGGCTCCACCTTGGTCCTCGGATGCTCTGGCTCCACCACGGTCTCCCGGATCCACACCTCCACATCAGTCACTGGAGCCACTTGTTCTGCCTTGGCCCTGGATCCTCCTTGTCACCCTGGCTCATCGGCTCTCTGTCTCCACCTTGGGCTCCTCCACCACCTGCTCTACCGCCATCCTCCATGACTCCTCCCTCTGTCAGCTCCACCATGGGTCATCATCATGGCTGTGGCCTGGGTCCCACCTGTCTCCTCCTGCTCTAAGTCCTTCCTGTCTCTTGCCTGGCTCCTCTCTCCATTTGGTCGACCCTGGCTCCCCCCGTGCCCTCCTGTGGTCCTCAGTCTTCTCTACCTAGGACTCGTTCGTCGTCCTCCTCCCGAGCCTCCTTCCAAGCCTCACTCTGTTGTTGTCTAAGGCGTGAGGACGCGCCTTCTTGGAATGGGTTTTGGCCCTGTCTCTGTTCCTGTTTTTCTTATTTGGTCATTTTCCTGTCCTTTAGTTTAGTTTGATTATTCCTTGCACCTGTGTTTGTAATCATCCCTGTGTTTGTTCATTTGTCCTCTGTCAGGCCTACTTGTTGGATATTGTCCATCTACCCCAGTTCCTGTTGTTATTTACTCCTGTGATATTCTGATTAAAGATCATTTGTGTTATTTGCTGTCCTCAAAGAAGTGGATAAATGTGTGTTATGTCGCTGCACATTTGAATGACCTGCATCTCAGCTCAGATTTGTTGCTGAAGATAGTGATTAATGAATGATTTCTGGCTGCTTTGTTGTAGTGCAGTAAATCACTGTCAGTGTTCACTTGACTGGTCAGTCAGTTATTTACATGACGAAACTCCTCGACCCTGTGGCGTATTGGAAAATGTGCTATTGATGATGTAGAAAGTGTTAAAGTAGATGCCAAAGATGGTATCTGGTGGAACTTAGTGAGTAATGCAAGTTTCATGAAGGTTAGATTTTAATGAAGAGAGATGTGAGACAGAGAAGCGTGCAGGCTCAGTTCCTGTGGGAAAATCGAAACAGCAAATGATTAAAAAAAATAATATAAAATAAAAAATAAACACAGCTTTGTGTCCATTGCGTTTTGTTATCTGTTCAGTGTTGTAACGTTTTTTTGTTATTCTTGTCATTTTCAATATATATGTTATCTTGAATTGTCAGAATCTCTCAATTATATTTTATTCTTTTTGAAGCTTTAAAAATATAATAATAACATAATGGGTCTTGGGTCAGCGTTTTTTTTTTTTTTAAATCTACAACCTTTGTGTTGACAGACCAACATTAACCTTAAAACAGGAACCTTAATTGGTTAAAATAAAATCCCTAAAGCAATCCCTAAAACCATTCAAAAATGTAGATAAGTTTGTTCATCATGGAAACAGATTTGAAGAAATAGAAGCAAATTCAAATTGTTTGGGTGTACTGTTCCTTTAAAAAACATCTCTCAGGTATGATTTATGAGTGTGACTTCCTTTCAGTGGTTGGTAGAGAATCGCCGCCTTCTGGGTTTCAAAGCTCTGAATTACAGATCCTTTTAAATAAAGCCTGTTTGAAAGCAACCACATTTCTTCATCTCAATGTATTTTAGTTGCGGAAATGACAAAAAGATCATCCAGCTTCTTATCTGTAAGTATATTATTGAGTAACTTTGACCAATTGACCTATTTTAATGTGTGTTTTATTTGTTTTTTATTTTTTTATTATCTTTCAGGTCTACTAGTATGGTGTCAAGCTATAGAAACATTGACGGAACTAACAAATTTGGGCAAAAATGTGTCCATAAACTGTGATCTTGAAGAAAAAGAGATTTATTGGATGTTCCTGAAACTACCAAATCGTCCAGTTATGATACTGCGGTTATTTTCAACTTCACCAACTCCTTTTTACTACGAAGCACATTTTAGATCTAAATATTCAGTGCAACCTAAACATCATCTATTCATAAGAAATGTCACTAATGATGAATTAGGCATTTATTACTGCATGACCACAGAGGCACCTCCAAAATTCAGCAACGGCATCACACTTCACAACATTGGTAAGTACGCATTCAGTAATCAGGCCATATGGCTATTTAATGCTTTAGTTTTTTGAATGCATGGCTACTTTTTACAGAACAAACTAAATTACCTGAGTGTCAGAATCACACTGTGGTGAAGTATATTGAGCAGAATCATACGGTGGTGAATTATACTGACCAGATTCAGAGACCATGGATGATCATTATCATCATATCTGGTCTAATGCATGGTGTTCTGGTCTTTGTGGTGATTGGTGAGTTCTGTTTATTAATATAATATCATGTAATCTATCTGTAAAATATGAAAATAATTATCTTCTCTTGGCAGGTTGTGTATGTTGCTACTCTAGAGAAAATTTAAAACACCAAGAAGCAGATTTAGAGTGGACTCTTTGCAAACAACTTAAAGAGCCAAAGACATTGGTAAATTACGCAAACCGTCTTATTTAAGACTAATTTATTCCTTATCATTGTTTGGATCATGAAATGGATACTTTACATACATTTGTAAATGCTAATACTGACTGCCTTGTTGCTGTTTCAGCATACTGAGGTGGTCTTTTCCCAGATGCATGAAGACTTTGAACCAAACTGGCGCATGTCTCCTGCAGCCCAAATCATAAACAGGAAGGGTTGTTCCTGACCTTATATCAGTGGGTTGCTTATTCTGTTGTTGTAAATATAAAATTTCATAATATACACCTGATGAATAAAACATAACTAAGACATAGACATCAAAAATGAACTTTTCTCTCTTGTTTCAATAAACAATGGAATCATCCGCCTACTAGATCCATCCACCTACTGATGGCTAGCCAAACACTTCTTTGCAGATCAAACATAAGTATTGTGGTTGGCCTTGGCCAGACAAGCTTAGTAATTTTTTCCACACATGGTCACCTGATCACCAGTCAACTGCAAAGCCAAGTGGTTAGTTTTGTAGAAATATAAATAGTGTTTAGATGTAGAAATGTAAACAATCATGCAACAACAACAATCATTCTGACAAACTTCTAAAAGCTTGCTGACTGTACTGCCATTCTTTTTTCCATTTGACGTTAAGAAAATCATGTGATGGCAATATGTCTAAAGCAGCTGGAAACACTGTTCAAGGGTAAACTCCCTGATTAGAGGAAGATGAGACGGTATGAGTCATTTTTTCTCAAGAGAAACTGTTTTAAGTACTGGGCTTAACTTAACACTTTACCTGAGCTAAACCACACTAGAAACACTTCTGCTAAGGAGAGATATAGGTTTTCATGCACAGAGGAGATGTTGATTATCTTTTAGGAGATGCAGCAAACATCCACCACAACATTCAACAATTATGCACAACATAGAATCTAAAGATATTTAATAACTTTTTACAAAGTGGATGAAATAACATGTAAAAAGTCAGAAATGAAGCTGAAAAAGCCTCATGTTGATGTCCTGCACACATCAAAGCCACACCACTTACAGGAAGTCAGACTGAAGTCTAACCACATTTTGGCCATTTTGAATGCCAAGAGACAACTAAAAGTGCTATACTGGTACACTCAATATACATCTCAAAAAACATTTGGTTATTTTGGTCATTTATTAAATTTTGGAAGTTTAATCCTTCTACTAAAATGCAGTACCATCACTGAGTCTGACCTCCCGAAGCTGCCTGACTTATGTGTAGTTATAGGGTTTCTAGAGCCTATCCCAGCATCTCTTGCTATAGGGAAACAACCTGTATGTTTGACCAGCAGGAGGCACCATGTTAAACTGTGATGTACCGTTTTTTTTTTTTTTTTTTTTTTTTTTACCTGCATATACTATATAAATTCGAAGTGCCCACTTAAATTTTCAATTAAAATGAATGAGAAACTTACCAAGTTCACCATTGCTATAAGACCTTTGTTTGTAAAAATTGGGAGCAAACTAGTTTAGAACAACACAATCCGAGAGCTTTCTAAAATAGTCTCTGTGTGCATCCATCTGTACGTGCATTGAGGACTGACACGCAAGAGTAGAAACTGTTTTAGAAAGCTTTCGGATTTAATCGAAAATATCTTAATTTGTGTTCCGAAGATGAACAAAGGTCTCATGGGTTTGGAACAACATGAGGGTGAGTAATTAATGACATAATTTTCATTTTCGAATGGTGTATCTTTTTAAAGTTGTTTAGGGCTTGTGTGATGTGAGTTGGTTGTTCTCATAATGCATCATGTCCTTAGAAGTGTACTTTTACCTGTATTCATAAACTCGTGTATAACAAGTATACGCACTGTAATTCTAAAGCAGTTCTTGAACTAGAATTCCTTCAATTTACTCACTCTACCCTTCTTGTTTTGTACAGCTGGCCTTTGAAAGTAATGAATGTCACCTGGTACCTCACAACCAGTTGCACTCTTAATAGTGGCATAGTTCATACTATTCCAGTATGCTCTTGTCCTTATGGTGAAATTGTGATGGTATGTACTGCATGTTTGTGTGAAATCCACGAGACGCTATGTTGTCCCTTTTGTGACTAGATTTCAGAATGGTGTACTCCTGTGTCTTGCAGAGTTTAGCTTCAAACAAACTTAAAATCCAAGACAGCGAGTCTCCAAAAAGCAGAATTCAATACCCTTAGCTAAGTGCAAAATTATGCCTTGAATAGGGACACTATTGAAAAAAAAATATATATATATGGTATACTGGTTAGGTATGTTTTTAAGAATGGTAGAGGGTTTAAACTGGTTAAAGCTAGTCCTTATTTGGCAATGAGCTGGTTTAAGCTGGTCATGTGCTGGTCCTAAGCAACTAGCTCCTGCTCAGGACCAGCTTATAAGCAGTTTATAATCAGCTTTGGACAATCTTAAATCAGCTTATGACCAACTAAAGGCCAGCTCAAACCAGAGATATAAAAAGGCAATGTTCTTTGGGTGAGATTCCAACTCTCTGCATTCTCTGGGAAAATGCTTGACATGGGATTTGGGATTTTCCCAAAGGTAAATGCCTAAAGCAGGGTTTCTCAACTCCTGGTCCTTGAGGTCCACATTCCTGCAGAGTTTAGCTCCAACCCTAATCAAACATACCCGAACAAGCTAATCAATGTCTGGCAGGTGAGTTTGAACAAGGTTAGAGCTAAACTCTGCAGGAATATGGACCTTGAGGGTCAGAGTTGAGAACACCTGGCTTAAAAAGTGCAGATATGTACCTTACATGTACAAATTTGGCAGACTTTAATTCAAAGCAATTTACATCGTATTCACGGTTGACATTTTATCAGCTCATGTATTCCCACTGGCCATCCATCAAGTTTGCAGAATGGATGGTTGCATTCCTTATAGAAAACTATGACTCTGTGTTGCTAGCACAAGCTCTTCTGTTTGAGCTAAAGCAGGGGTGCCCACACTCGTTCCTGGAGGGTCTTTGTCTTACAGAGTTTAGCTCCAACTTGCCTCAAAACACCTTCTGGGAAGTTTCTAGTATACCTAGTATGAGCTTGAATAGCTGGTTCAAGTGTGTCTAATTAGGGTTGGAGCTAAACTCTACAGGACACTCGCCCTCCAGGACAGAGTTTGGGCCCCCCTTAAGCTAAAGGAACTATACTACTACTAGGAACTAGCCAGCATGGTGGTTCCCAGAGAACCAATTTCCCCCTTGGACAGTGTTCCTGGAATCCCTTGCATTCGCACAGACAGCAGGAACTCAGAAGTGGCAGACAGTAACGCTGTTATTCGCAGCATTTAAAAACATTGACAATCGTTGATCAGAGGACACAATGATGTGTTGTGAGTTTCGTGATAATGAAGATGGAATATGAACGCACAATTCACATGATTGAAAAAGCTTGAAAATCTGACTTAGTCTTCTATTACAACTTGTAGTGTTACATGTCATGGAGGATGAGAAAAGAACACAATGCTGCAGATGACAGGTGAATGCTGTTATTGCTATTTTCCATGTTCGTGGAGTAAATATGTTTAAATGGCTTTATAAAAATGTTTTGTATGTGTTTGGCCAATAAGCCTACACTTACATCACTGGTAGTTCCTATAGTACTGTTTTAGACCCTACCCTGAAGTAGGAGCTAATTTAGTTCCCCCAAACAAAGTTCCTAGAACTAGATACGTTCCTAGTTTCTGCAATGCAAACACAACAAAAAGTGGCAAATTCCACCAATAGTTCTAGGAACTATAAAAATGTTCCTCCAATGTAAAAGAAAAAGTTCAAAGGTTTTTCCTGTGAGGGTACCACCCCAGTGACAAGCTGGTGTAGCTCTCAAAGTTTAATTTTTCCACATTTTATTCTGGCTGTGTATGGTTGTAAAAAATCCCATGGTGTTTCTTGATAAGAGTAAACATGTGCTTTGTGTGTCCTGGCCAAATTGACCTTTGGTTTCTGTGGAAGTATCCACACAAATGCTGTTAAAATGTAAGGAAGTTATTACACCAATACTTTACTATTATTATTTTTTTTTCATATCCCTCATCTGATATAGATGTATTCAAGTCATTTGTGTTCATTCTTTCTGTGTAACATGTTAGTGGCCCTTTGACAGATGGCTGGCATCGAGTTTGTTTGCTATGACGGGCATGTCTAGTCGAACAGGAAACAAGTTGAGATAATGATCACATTATGCAGTCTCCAGTATGCACTTTGGTAAAATATCGTTTTGGTAATTCATCTGGAAGGCTATCAATGTTGTGCTAATGCACAATAAATAGTTCTGTGTCTATTGATGTTGCTGCTTGTGCCACTTTGGAGTTGAGAGTTACTCAGACCGAGTACTGTTCTCTAAGAAGGTACCACTCTCATCTAGCACTCCATCTTATACCATGCCGATGCACTTTCTCACCAATACCACCAACTCTGGAACAAACAATATCACAGCTCTAAGAGGTAGTGCTGGATCAATGTCAGGGGCTCTAATCCTCTGCCTTTTCCTACCCATTGGCATCTCTGGAAACCTGTTGATCATTTGGAGCATCCTGGCTCGAACCCGCCAGCGTTCCATCACAACCCTCCTCATCCTAAACCTTGCCTTTGCGGATGGATTCTTGATGCTTTTGATGCCTTTTTTCATTGTTTATTTGTTCAAACGCAACTGGATTTTTACCCTACCACTGTGCAAGATTATTCTATACCTCTGTAGTACCAACATGTACGCTTCAATATTTTTGATAACGCTAATGAGTCTGCACAGGATGGTGTCTGTAGTGTGGTGGAAAACTGCTGGTGTCCTCACAGACCGAAGGGCTATTATTCGGGTGTTAGTGGGACTGTGGATTTTTGCTCTTGTAATATCAATACCCAATTCTGTTTTCTGGACCACTTTCAGGAGTGAGCGAGAGCCGATGTTTTTATTGTGTGCTTGTAAACATCCACAGCCACGAGACGTGAGTTATGTTTGCCAGATAAACATTTACAATCTTTTAATATTTAGAAGCATTTAAAAAAATGGTAACTTAATATATGCATGGTAATGTGAAAGCAGCAATGCTAAACTTACTTATGTTTATACCACAGTAGCGCAGTTGCTTTTCCAATAGCTAGCTATTTTTAGTAGTGCTATAGTGTGTCAAAATGCTGTATTGCAGTTTTAAGTTGCTATTTTACAAATGAGTTGCAGATATAGCCTTACAAGTGAGCTTTCTGATGAAATAGTCCTATTTCAGCCTCTGTGTTTTTGACCTAAAGTTGTCAAAAAAGGGTAAACACTAGGGTAAACTCCACTACTATGTGTTTTCCTGGGCCAAATTGCAGTTTCAGTGCAACTTCTCTACATGATCCCAGCCAAGGAATAGGGGTCTTGTCGAGCGAAATGATTGGTCTCCTTATAAAATAGTAATCAAATCTGAAATCTAATGAATTCTGATTGTTGAAAATTAGTGCATGCTAACCTACTGCTATACCTACTGAGAAGTTAAGTATGTTCATAACTAATCTGACAAATTACCTCAAAATTAACTTACATTTGAGACAAAATTATGTTTAATAAGTATATGCATGCTTTGTTTTAGGTGATACTGCAGCACTGTTTGGAAATTCTGCTGGGTTTCTTATTGCCGTATGGGCTGATCATTAGCAGTTACATGTGCATCCTGCGCAGAATTCGCAAAACACGGTTTCATAGGCACATCCGGAGTGAGAAACTCATCCTGGTGACTGTCATCGCCTTCGGCCTAACCTGGCTTCCTTTCCACGCCATGAATATGGTGGAGGTTTGTATAGCCAACTCAACTGGGATGAACAAGTGGGAAATAATAAACTGTATCTTTTCCCGTTTATAACTTAAAGTACCTTTACGCTTGAATATTCACTTTAGAGCCCTTAAAATTTGATATTCATATCTGACAGCATGTTTGATTATGACTTCCCTGCACAGATTGCTGTGACTTTTCTCCCAGATGATTCCTATGCAAAAGCCAGGTGACCTAAACTGAACACACACACAGAGAAGAGTTCTTTCATTGTGTAACGTATTTAGTATTTAAAAAAGTTAAGCAACTAATTTATGCTCTTCCTCACAGACTAGATGAAATCTGGTTTTCATTCCGAGGATTTAGCGCCACTATTACCTTCATCAGCAGCTGCATAAACCCTGTTCTCTACACCTTTGCTGGAAAGTCATACATTAAACGTGAAGGCTTTGCCTTCATGGCACGGCTGTTCGAAGGCTCAAGGATGGAGTCCATGCGAAAGAACTGGCTGAATCAGAAAAATCAGGATGAAGAGAAGAAAGAAGAGGCTGACCATCTGAGAGAACATTAAAGTGGAGAAGTGGGAAGAGACTAGTCTTGTTGGCCTTGTTTTTGACATTTTCTTTTTCTTTTAGAAAGTTAAGTGATATAACAGAACATCACTTTCTTTAAAAGTAACATCATTTGCAGTAATAAAAAAAAAAGGTTGGCTCAAGGGTCCAAATACTTTTTGGAAATCTCAAAGATTTGCTCCAGGTCTTTATCCAGAGGGACAAATGCTCTCTTTGCAGTAATAGAGTAGTAATAGACATGGACAATACCACAGTAAATGACAAAATTCAGAGTATTTTTTATCACTTTATTTTGTTAAGTATGCTTAAGAACTATTTGATTTGCTAATGACTTAATTCAAGTAGTATATTCTCTGAAAACAAGGCTTCATTTCTGAAAATGTTTAGCTTCTCAGTTGAATTTACCTTGTTTTAGGGAAGTTTAGACACTTTTAGAAAAAAAAAAAAAGGTTCAATATAGAAGCCTTGGGTTCTTTACTCAACTCCAAAGAACCTTTATGCCAAAAAGGTTCTATTTAAGGAGAAAAAAAGAGAAAGAACCTTTTTTTGGCATGAAAGGGTTATTTAGGCTAAACATTGCTTTATGTATTTACATATTTAAAGTGATTACACTGCATTGTATTTGTGTTTTTCGCTCATATTTACTTTGACAAATCTTTCATTCTGAAGAAAATACATTCATTTATACCAACAAAACTATCAGGTACAGAGTAGCCCATAGATGTGTACTAGTAGTGTATAGCAATTTCGAAATAACACAAATAAAAGCAAATACATTTAATATTATTTGTTGTTCATTCATGAAAGGAGCGCATGAGGCAGCTTGGAATCTGGAGAAATCTGATGAATCAGGCTAACATTATAAATACAACAGATAATACAATGTAAACCCAGTGCGTTGACGTGCCCCCAGTAACAGCTCCGGCATTTACGTCTTTTTCTGCAAAAAACAACATTGCACTGTGATAAATGCAAAAATATCCATCTATAATTTATATAACACAACATTCAGTTGGTCAAACACTAATTGTATTGAATTTAAATCATCATTAATCAACCAATTTTACGCACCATTGACGATCAGCTCAACAGTTTGCTGTTCATCTGAAGGTGTGATGAAGCAGGTGTATTTTCCTGCATCAGTGTGAGTGAGATTGTTGAGTTTGACAGAGAAGTTTCCTCTCAGATACTCAGATGGGAAAGTTTTAGCTCTGTTCTTGTACTGGGGGTCTTGTCCCACTACTAAACATTTACCCTTAATTATACTAAACACAATTTTGTCACTTTTGTCTCTCCAGTGCACATCTTGAAGTTTAGGATCATGTTGAGTTGAAGAACACGGCAGGACAACCGAATCACCAATAAAACCTTCTACCGTGACCTGCAAGCACACTAAAATGACAGAAATTTAAACCCAGAACCTGGCATTTATACGTACAACATGAATGTATCTCTTAAATGTGTTTTTGAGATGCTCACCTTTGTTTATTAGCACTGCTAACACACAGATGAAACAACCACTGCAGAAACAGAAGAAACAATTATTTGTAAGACGGATTAATTCCAAAGTCCTAAAATGCCCTCGTGGTTAAATAATTTCATGTTTTGTCATAATAGTGACAAAAACTGTTATGCTGGATAGTACAGTTTTATGTTTATTTGTTAATCGAGGATAAACTCATGTGTGTTGCAAACATTTTCACACAAATCCACACACACAAACTGAATCTGAAATCATAGACTATTTGACGATCCTATTCAGCTAAATTGTCAAAATGCATTTAAGTCAATACATGTATCCATTTATTGCCCTTAATAATATATTGCATGCTCATGCTGTATCATCATCATCCTGTACATGCTAAACTCATCTATAAATGTTACAGTTTGACAGTAAATGTTCTCGAAGGAAACGGTAACGCAAATGGCCAAAACGAATTGCTAATGTCATCAAGCAAATTAACAGTTACAGCAAACAAAATACAACAATAACTGCACAGATACCACAACAATAAATAGATAAATAAATACAGCTTTTGCTCACTTTTAAGTAAAGCATTCGACAACAGATACAAGCAACAATTTAGGGCCTGTCAGGAAGTAAAACGAGTTCGTCCAAATAGTGTTTCATTCAGAATTCCTCAGACATACCTGATAATCATGTTGCCCCAATATTATCTATGCTTTATCACATGTAAATACTTCTGAAATTAGGCTGAAATGGTACTTTTTCAAAAGAAGGTACTCGTAACTCTTAATCGTATCTCTTCCTCCCGTGCTCCATGGATCAGGCGGAAGTGACAATGTTACCGGGTCAACATAATCAGCCATTGGCACCAGATATCGGTTGATCTTTTTCAAGTTTACTTCAGTATATTCAAGACTTGAGGGAAAAGTTGTCTTTTAAATGTTTCCACATGTACTCTGATCTTCTACTGAATAGTCATTGTATGTTCATGAACTAGACTTCTGTTCATCAACAAAACACATGCTAAAAGCTTCGTTTTATTTCTTAGACTACAAATTATTGTATTAGTATCACACACACACACACACACACACACAAATACATGTCTATTTAGCTATCTAAATGGGGACTTATAGACTTCTATTGTTTTTAAATACAATAATTATTAAAAAAACAAAAACAAACGATATGTGCATTCCTGCCACCTACTCGGCTGGAGTGTGGACCCTTGAAAGCAAGAATCTATATATTCATAACCGAAAAAATTAATAAATAAATAAATAAATAATAATAATAATAGTAATTAAAAACTAAAATTGCTATTCTAACAATTCTGTTTTCTTTAAGAGCCTGATTGTGTTTTTTATTTTTAATTCATTCATTCATTCATTCATTCATTCATTCATTCATTTTTAACTTAAAAAATAAAACTATAATTTTTGCTTCACAAATCTAAAAACATTTGTGTCTACAGATCCCTTGTTAACAAATGGATACCAAAACGTTTGATATTTAACATAATACAATGTCATAGATCACTATTTTCCAGAGACACAAAATAAGACAATTCCTCCAAAAAGTTTTGACTGACAAAATCACACAGATGTTGATATTTAGATCAAATGACAAAATTACCAATAACCTAGCCATTCATAAACAGTGCTGAGATAAGATTTTGTGCAATCTATGGCCCAGGGGGCATCCTACCTCATCTTACCCTAAATGTTGTTGTTCTTAAAGGAGCATCTTCATCTATTTACCCTACCAGTAAAATATTTTACATCTTGAATGTATTGTATGATTGCATGTACCGGGACACAAAGACAATACAACAAGCTAATGCTAATGCTACATCAAAATAATACTTTCAGGTATTTCTCTGAGTATTAACCTCTAACTAATTAATTGATAATTAATGAAATCATAATTAATGCATTAATGATGTTCAAATGGTTTGTTTGTTTAATGCTAGTTTAGGTAATGAATAAGACAAACTGTCCCAAACGCACGTGCTGAATGCACATGCTGCATCAGTAAATATGTGAAATGTGGAAAGTATGGTTTGTTTCGTGAAAACAGATTCTCATTCAAAACAGCATGAACATACCTAATTTTCATGGTGTCCCGATGTAAGTTGTAAATAAAAAATATAAATATATGTCTTTGTCAGAGAATAAAACGCAGCGTAGCGACAGATTTCCGGGTTTGTTGCAGAAGTCGTCACAGGGATTAAAAAAAAAAAACTCTTCCGTTGAATTACCGTCAGACTTTTTATATTTGTACACTAAGATGACTGAAACACAAGTTGCCTTTCACAAACTTTTTTTACTCTGATTCTTGATCTTCTACTAAAATTTCATCATTATCGAACATTTTCTGTTTCTGTTTCTGATCTTATTGTATCTTTAATCATCGTCGTGTGTAGACTTTAAGTCATCAATTCGAACATGACAAAAGCTTTTAAAAGTTGTATCTCTCTTTTCATTGGTTAGACTACTAAATACTGAGCTAGTTTCACTGAAAAATAATTAAGTTTGATAATAATTTAGTTTGATGTCAAAATAAAAATAAGCAAGTTGTTACAGACATTTTTGCATCTGATGTGACGGTTGACACGATAATGTAATGAACAGCAGTGAATTAAATAAATAGATAGATACATAAATGACCTCAGACTTACATGAATAAAAAACTCGTAAACTCCTCTTGGAAAACCTTGTTTGCTGGATCGTGATCCTCAGATGAATCATTTTTAAAAAATGATTTCTTATATATTCCTGCTGCCATTGAGTTATGTCTTGAATTCAGTTTATTCTCACTGAAAAAATAGCAATAAAATCCTCATTCTGACCTACAGTGAAAAAAATTATAGAGAACTGTCTTTCAAATGGTTTTCAAAAATTAATTTATCTATAACTTCAGATCTGGGGTCAATCTATAAAAATATGCCTCACAGGTCCTGTCTCTGACAAATCATTTACTGCTGTGAGATATTTTAATGACTCTCTGTTGGGAGGGGACTCGATGAGCAAATAGACAGTGTTTTTTTTTTCTTTCCCACATCCTCGTTCTAATCTACATTGAGAAAGAAAACAAATTTTACCTATTATGCATATCCAGCATATTATCAATTAATTGGCGCATTTGTTCTTTTGCATTGTTATAAAGATAATAGATTGAAGAATTAAATGGCTGTATTGGCATGGTAAACAGATTTTAAATGGCCAAAGAATTGCAGAGATTAAATTACAAAAATATATATTTACACACAACTTAAAAAAAAATCAAAGAAAATAGTACCATGATATGTTTTGTTCTCTAAATGTTATTGTGGTTCTGCATTTGTTAACCTTTTCTCAGGACATGATGTCACAAACCAGACCGTCAGGTTTACATTTCTTTTGAGAAGAGAAGAGCCCAGTTCCATGTGTTCATGATATTCAGGTGCCAACATACAACCAGGGCCCTTAAAGTCTATGGGAAAGGTTTGTAATGATGAAGGGACATTTATTTGGAGTTTTGAAGTTTATTAAGATTCCAAATGTGCATACCTATTAATACTCATATTACTTCATGCTTTTTTGCTTGTTTAAAAAAAAAAGGAAGAGAAAGGATTTCTGAGGAAGTATTATGGAATTTTTGTTGTTGTTGGTCACGGAAAAAAACATTGTTGAACATATAAAGAGGATGTTCACATACAATAAAACATGAAAATGAAACATTTTCCTTCCCTGAATGTATCTGTGAATACTGAAGTAGATTTATGTCTGTAGGTTTAAATCATACAACTGTTTAAATTGGGAAACAAACAAACAAAATTGGTTGATGATCGGCTGTACAGGCAGAGTTTGTGATGAGACAGAATTTAAATTATTTTCCAGCATCAGTGTATTAATGATTGGTGGGTTTGAGGGACAAGTTTCCTGTTAGAAACTCCTCAGGAAATGTTTCACTTGTGTTCTCACACTCTGAATCCCTTAGTTTTGCTTCTCAAACAATGGATCTTGCTTCAAGAATGTTTAATTATTTTTAATAAAACAACAAAAAAATACTGTGTTTTGTGACTTTACTGGTATGGTAATAACAGGATTTTAATTTTTTCCAGTGCTCCCAAAAAATGTCAATTACTAATGGAGATAATGCAAATCTGCCACCATCGTCTCATTTTGTGAGAAAACTCACTTTAATACAATTCATTCTTGTATTAAATGGAAATTTAACAATAAAAGTAACAGTTATGCTGCTCCATTTTCATTTAATATATAGATTGTGCAGCTTCTGTAATATTTTAGACACTTTCTGGAAAAATATTTCCTGGGTGCTTGTATATAAAGGGCCAGTTTTACCAAATGGCAAATTAGCGTTAGAGCACAATTCTATAAAAGTACGGATGGGAGAGGAAAATTCAGCTGGTGATTTACTGACTGCACATTAAAGAACACAGACGCAACATCTCACTTCCATAATGACCAGCACAATCTACCAAGAGCAGCGCAAATTATCGCCTGCTTTAAACCAAGCTTTTGTCAATATATTGTGTTAGCGCCATTGTTATCTGACACTGCCTTAATCACCCTGGGCATGGAATTGACCAGAGCTGCACAGGTTGTTGCTTAGGCAAGACACAAGCCACACACGCTGGACACCATCTGAGCCAAACAAGTTTATCTTAGTCTCATCAGACCACAGCACATGGTTCCAGTAATTCATGCTCTTGGACAGGTTGTCTTCAGCAAACTGTTTGCGGGCTTTCTTGTAAGCCAGGTTCAGATGAGGCTTCCTTCCCAAACTGACTTTGTAGAGAAAAAACGTCTCGGGTTACGTATGTAACCTAGTTCCCTGAGGGAACGAGACGCCGCGTCTAGAAACGCTATGGGGAACGCCATTGGCGGGCCGCACTCTGAATCATGTCTTACAACCAATGAAATGACGGGAGTGACGTCACAGGCGCGATGACGTCATCGACCAGGAAGTATAAAGCACGTGCGTTTGACGCCCGCGGCAGCTCTTTAGGAATGAAGCGAGCGCCGCAGGGTGCGGGAATTATGGTTCGAGACGCGGCGTCTCGTTCCCTCAGGGAACTAGGTTACATACGTAACCCGAGACGTTCCCATCCGGGAACTCGAGCCGCGTCTAGAAACGCTATGGGGAACGAGACTACCAACGCCCCCATAATTTCCAAAGCCTGCGCTGTGTCTTTGAGCAGGATGGAAGAAAAAGAGCCCTTGTCTAGCCTTCCGCGGACAAAAGAGGCCCTATAGTCCTCGGCCCTCGGGCACACGAGGAAAGGTAGTCTTCCTCTGTCTGGTCGCCAGCCAGAGCGAGAGGTACTCGGCGGCCCTCAGGCACACGCAGAGTCTTAGTCCGTTGTCTGGGAACAGCCAGCACAAGAGGGACTGAAATGACCACTGTCTGTACGGACAAGTGGGAGAGATCCTCGGTCCTCGGACCCACGAGGATAGTAAGGCCCAATCCCAATTCTATTTTCTACCCCTTCGCCTACCCCTCGCCCCTTCCCCTTGTCCCTTGAAACAAAGTGTAAAGGGGAAGGGCTAAAATATTTCCCCTAAGAAATGGGACACCACTACAACACTGTGATACGTCATCATACGTTTTCGCTAGTTCCTAATGTTACATCAGAGGACATGCGCAGATGTTTATCACTCATTCCAAGATGTCAAAAATGTTGTCATGTTGCAAAAAGTACAAATGTACGGTGTACGCACCGTTCATTCACATGTGGCCGTGAGCAAAACAAACAACGCATTATCACATGCGCGGCAAATTGCTAATCAGTGTAGTGGTGCCTGGAGAAGTATATATGCTTCATTTGTGAATTTCATTTTTGAACTTTCTATTTGAACGCATTCGTTTTCTGGATCCTTGGACTAAAATGTTTACAGGGGTTCACTGGTTTAAGAAATTTCTGATCGTAAAAATCAGCTTCTTTTTATTTGTAAGGTATCGTTATTATTATTATGTACTAATTTAAATTACTGGTGCGGTGAGCGGGCGCAGGTGCATTAGGCGCAATCAAATACATTTCAAAGCAAGCCGGCTCCACGCTCCTGACTGCATCATCACTGCCTTTATTGGGTGTTTTTAGCGAATATTTACATTTATTCACATGACTGGATGTGGTGGACTGCCATGATTTTGGCGAATGCAGGACACTGAATAATGCGCATCAGAGGGGATTTAAAAAGTGGAAGTGTGTATACACCGTATACCTGCGTACATCCTCCACTACACCACCGTTGTAAATTGCCGTGCCACTGGTCTTTCATGTTTCTAACATGCAGTCAAGTGTATATGACATAAAAATATGTTTTGTAATATCGTGCAATCAGTGCTATCTGCTAGCAAACTTTAGCGATTTTTTTGCAAACGTTTATTTACAAAACAACACCATAAACACAAACACAAGATTGAAGGTAATATACATACAATGAAACATTGTCAAGAAAATCCTTATTAAAGGCAAAAATTACTTATATTTACGAGTCTGCTTGCTCGAGTGAGCAGCCATGTTGGAAATTTCTCTTAGCCCTTCGTTTGAAGTGAGGTCCTGAAAAATCTTCGTTTGGAGGGCTATCTGGCCCTTCCCCTTACCCCTACCCCTCCAACCAAAAGAGAAATGAGACACCCCTACCCCTTCACGTGAACGCGCCAAACGGAGGGGTAGGGCTAAGTGTAGGGGTAAGGGGTAGAATTGGGATTGAGCCTAAGATCGACCTCAGGAGTATTCCTCGGCCCTCGGGCTCACGAGGAAAGGGTAGTCCTTTGTCTGGGGTTCTGCCAGAACAAGAGGGACCCAAGGCTCGGCCTGGTGCTCTGCCAGGACGCGAGAAGATAAGCCTTTGTCTAGCCTTATGCGGACAACAGGACACTGCAATCCCCGGCCCTCGGGCACACGGGGAGGACAGTATAGGCCTCTGCCTGGTAGCCAGCCAGTGCAGGAGGCACTCCTCGGCCTTGTTTGAAGGCAGACGAGGAGTCTTAGTCCTTGGTCTGGGAAAATGCCAGAAACCAGAGGGACCGAATTACACCCGGTCTGGTAGATGCCAGAACGCGAGGAAGATAAACCATTGTCTAGTATTCTACGGACAAGATGGTGAAAGGATCCTCGGCCCTCAGGCTCACGAGGATAGGGTTCTCGACCTTTGCTTGCAAAGGGAGAAGTGGACCTCAGCCAGGTGGTCCGCCTCTGTCTGGTCGCCAGCCAGAACGAGAGGTACTCCTTGGCCCTCGGGCTCACGAGGAGAGGGTAGTCCTTTGTCTGGGGTTCTGCCAGAGCAAGAGGGACTCAAGGCTCGGCCTGGTACTCCGCCAGGACGAGAGAAGATAAGCCTTTGTCTAGCTTTATGCGGACAACAGGACACTGCAATCCCCGGCCCTCGGGCACACGGGGAGGACAGTATAGGCCTCTGCCTGGTAGCCAACCAGTGCAGGAGGCACTCCTCGGCCTTATTTGAAGGCAGACGAGGAGTCTTAGTCCGTGGTCTGGAGAAAGCCAGAAACCAGAGGGACCGAATTACACCCGGTCTGGGAAATTTGCCAGCACGCGAGGGAAATGGACCATTGTCTAGCATTCCGCGGACAAGAGGGTTGTATGATCCTCGGCTCTCGAGCACACGAGGATATGAGCAGACCTTCTACTCGGCTTACATCCTAATTTGAAAGACCGTAAGCGCTAGAGAGACACTCCTCGGCCCTCGGGCACTCGAGGAGTCTTAGTCCTTTGTCTGGGGATATGCCAGAGCAAGCGGGACTGAGTAAGTTCTGCCTGGTGGACCTACCAGGGCTTGAGAGAAAGAACCTTTGTCTAGATTTCTACTGACAGAAGGTGACATGGTCCCCGGCCCTCAGGCTCTCGGGGAATAGTAGTCCCTTGTCTGGAAGTGACCAGCACAGGGGGGACTAAGGATCCTGAAACCACTCCTCGGCCCTCAGGCACACGAGGAGGGTGTGGCGAGTAACGACTTCTCTTCTTTTAACTAAAAGAATGCGCCTTGAGAAGTCTCCTCCTGGCTAGGGAGATGGCTGATATTAATGGCTTACTGGCTAGAGTCCAGTACGGAGGAGCCTGGAGTGGCTCTGAGGTCGATTTGATAAAACCTGACAAATGTCAGGGGCGAAGACCAACCCGCAGCATTGCAGATGTCCTGGATGGGGACACCTGCCGTCAGAGCTTTCGAGGCAGAGAGGCCTCGAGTAGAGTGAGCCTTGACTCCGATCGGTGATGGGAGACCAGAAGACTCGTAGGCAGTAGATATGGCATCAATGATCCATTTACTGATAGTGGTTTTAGCAGCTGGGTGGCCCTTCTTTGGAGGGCCATAACAGACAAACAGCTGTTCTGTTTTACGCCACAGGGCAGCTCTGTGGACGTAAGCATCTAATGCTCTGACTGGGCACATGCAATTAAACTTCCTGTGATCTGGCTCCAGGAACGGAGGAGGATAGAACGCTTGCAGCGTTATAGGCTGAGGTGCTAGGGACGGGACCTTCGGTACGTACCCAACTCTTGGGTAAAGAAAGGCTTTGGCCATACCAGGGGCAAAGTCTAAGTGAGAAGGGGCCACTGAGAGGGCCTGAAGGTCCCCTACTCTCTTCAGAGAGGTAAGGGCTATCAGGAGCGCTGTCTTAATGGTAAGCACGCGGTCTGATATCTCCTCTATGGGCTCGAAAGGAGGCTTGCATAGAGCTTCTAGCACGACAGCCAGGTCCCACGTGGGAACCCTTGGCTGCACTCGAGGCCTCAACCTGAGTGCAGCGCGGAGGAAACGAATGACCAGGGGGTTTTTGCCCACTGAGAGGCCACCGAGAGGGGCGTGGAAGGCCGATATAGCCGCCACGTATACCTTCAGGGTGGAGTGAGCTAGCCCTGCGGAAAGGCGAGTTTGTAGGAACTCCAGAACTGTACCAACTGGGCAGTTGACTGGGTCGAAGCGGTGTTCGTAACACCATTTAACAAACAGGTTCCACTTAAGGCCATAAAGTTTCCTCGTAGAGGGAGCTCTGGATTGGAGAAGGGTCTCAACAACCTCGGTTGAGAGACCAGCTTCTATGAGTTGTGCCCCCTCAGGGGCCACACCCATAACTTCCACCTCTCTGGGTGGGGGTGGCAAATTGCGCCCCCAGCCTGAGACAGGAGGTCCTTTCTGACGGGAATCTCCCATGGAGAGCCGTCGAGGAGGGAGACTAGGTTCGGAAACCATACTTGGGCCGGCCAATACGGGGCTATTAGCAGCAGCCGTACTTGGAACCGGCGCACTCTTTCCAGAACTCCTGGGAGCAGAGCGATCGGGGGAAAGGCGTACAGACGAAGCCTCGGCCACGTCTGTACCATAGCGTCCAGTCCGAGAGGAGCTGGAGGAACTAGAGAGTACCAGAGGGGACATTGCGATGTCTCTCGAGTCGCGAAGAGGTCCACCTGAGCCTGGCCAAATTTTCTCCAGATCTGCTTCACCACTGCTGGGTGAAGCATCCATTCCCCGGGCCTCGGCCCCTGCCTCGACAGGACGTCTGCTCCCACATTCAGATGTCCAGGAATGTGGACTGCTCTCAGGGAGAGAAGCTTTCCTTGAGACCACAGGAGGATCCGGTACGCCAGCTTGAACAAGGGGCGTGAGCGGGTCCCTCCTTGATGGTTTATATAGTACACTACCGCAGTGCTGTCTGTACGGACCAACACGTGGCGGTTTCTTAGGTCTGGAAGGAAACACTTCAGGGCCTGGAACACAGCTAACATCTCTAGGCGATTTAAGTGCCATGAGAGAAGATGAGGGCTCCACAGGCCTTGGGCTGAGCGGCCACTCATGACCGCTCCCCATCCAGTGAGGGATGCGTCCGTCGCTAGTGTAACACGGCGACACGGAGTTCCCAGAACTGGACCCTGAGAGAGGAACCAGGGTTTCTTCCACATAGCCAAGGCACGTAGGCAGCGCCGCGTGACCCTGATCTTTGCGGAATGGGTTTCCCCTCGGGGAGAACCCCCTGGTTTTGAGCCACCACTGTAGTGGTCTCATGTGCAGCAGTCCAAAAGGTATCACGTTGGATGCGGCTGCCATAAGACCTAACAGTACTTGGAACTGTTTGACAGTGAGTGACTGGCCTAGCTTGACCGCATTTGCTGCAGTAAGGATCGACTCGATCCGAGCAGGAGACATACGTGCCTGCATCGTGGTCGAATCCCACACCACGCCTAAGTAAGTGGTCCTCTGTAATGGAGAAAGTACACTTTTCTTGGCGTTGAGTCTCAACCCTAATTCTTTCATGTGAGCGAGAACAACACCTCGATGTTGAACCGCTAACTGCTCTGAGCTGGCTAGGATGAGCCAGTCGTCTATGTAGTTGAGTATGCGGATGCCCTGGAGTCGCAGAGGAGCCAGAGCAGCATCCACACACTTTGTGAAAGTACGGGGAGAGAGAGCTAGGCCGAAAGGAAGTACCCTGTATTGGTAAGCTTCGCCCCTGAAAGCGAACCTGAGGAACTTCCTGTGTTGAGGAAGGATGGAGACGTGAAAATACGCGTCTTTTAGATCTATCGTGACAAACCAGTCCTCGGACCTGATTTGTGACACTACCTGCTTGATAGTGAGCATCTTGAACTTCAGTCTCTTTACTGAGCGGTTCAATTGCCTGAGATCTAAGATGGGCCGGAGCCCTCCATCCTTCTTGGGAACTATGAAGTACCGGCTGTAGAACCCGGATTCTCTGTCTTGAGGAGGGACCACCTCGATGGCCTCCTTCCTTAGAAGAGTTTCTACTTCTTGTTCCATTACCAGACCCTGCTCGGGGTTCACTACGGTTGGAAATACCCCGCTGAAGGGTGGCGGCTTGGCGCCGAACTGAATGCAGTAACCCTTTTCTACAGTCTGCAGGACCCATGTGGAGACATTCGGCAGTAGTTTCCACGCTGCCAGAAAATCTACTAAGGGAACCAGCCTCTCGAGACTGGCTTCTGGATTTGTTTGAGGAACTAGCTCGGGGACCTGAAGCAGCGAACTGGCAGGGAGCTCCTGAACTAGTTTCTCTAAGGACCCCCGTGGGGGTTGCGAACTCTCTAGGGCCGCTACGTTTCCGGGCGGAACAGCTAGATGATGTTCGTGGGAGATTGCCGCGCCCTGTAACGCTGACAGGGTTAGCTGACAGATCTCCTGAGGGCCGCGAGGGGGTTCGGTGGCCACACTGAGTGGCGCCGAATAGACCCCCTCGAGAGGGGCTGCCCTCATTGGCCCTGGGCCATAACCGTCAGGGCCGTTTAGCCGAGGACCTCTTCGACTGGAGGACGACCCTCAGGTCAGGCCTTTTGTTAGAGGCCCTCGGCTTAGAGCGTTGCTGGCCCCGTCCTCTAGGTCTGCCGACCGGAGGAGCGCGAGCGGCAACGCTCTGTTTCTGTGCCTCTCTGTACGAGGAGCTCGTTGACGGCTGAGGCTGCTCCCGTCCAGCAGCCTCAGAGGAGTAAACACGGCGAGGGAGGTATGTCCTGAACGCCGCTGCCTGCTTCCTGGCCTCCTGGTGCCTGGCGACAACTGTGTCCACCGAGGCACCGAAGAGGCCGGAGCCGGGCTCTATTGGGGCGTCCAGGAGCGTTGCCCTGTCCTTGGCTTTTAGTGCGGACAGGGACAACCAGAGATGTCTCTCCGCGGCCACCAGGGCTGCCATAGACCTGCCCACTGCACGGGCGGTCTCCTTGGTGGCGCGGAGGGCGAGGTCTGCTGTGCGCCGCATCTCTGATATATTAACCTCCTCGCCGTCGTTAAACTCCTTCAGCAGATCAGCCTGGTAGGCCTGAAGGATGGCCATGGTGTGAAGACATGAACCAGCCTGACCTGCTGCCGTATAAGCCTTGCCCACCATGATAGAGGTGTTTTTGAGTGGCTGGGTGGGCAAGGACGGAGCCTTCAGGGACGATGCCGAACCGGGTGCCAGATAGCCCGCAAGCGTCTGTTCGACCCGTGGCATCGCCCTATAACCGTACTCCCCCGCACCCCCCACGTTAGCATAGCTCTCAGTGGGGTGGTAGAGACGGAAAGAGTACGGCTTCCCCCATGATCTAGAAACTTCTTTATGAAGATCAGGGAAGAAGGGAAGGCTCCGTGTGGGGGGTGCTGACTTTGTCCGCAGGAAGCGATCATCTAGTCTGCTTGCCTGCGGCTCATGAGTTTGTTCAGCGGGCCATGAGATGTTTAGTTTGGCTACCGCATTAGTCAGCACCTCCACGAGCTCCTCGTAGTGAGGCGTACGGGGTGGCTGTGGTGTTTCCTCCAGGCTCTCAATATCCACATCAACCTCCTCGGAGGAAGATATGTGGAGCTCTGGGATCTCCTCTGGGGGGGAAGAGGCCGCGGTGCGGGCTTCCTCATCCAGAAGGAGATCACTCGCGCCGCTGAGTGAGGGAGGAGATAGGGGGTCCCCGTCTCCAAACCCTCCAGCAGGTCGAGCTGCGAGCCCCACGAGTGGCGACGCCGCTCCGCCTCGGCGGAAGCGGGGCCGGACCCGCGAGGCACGCTAATGAAAGCCCCCTCCTCGAAGAGGGCTTTCCGGGAACGAAGCAACCGCAGCAGTAAACGTTCACACTGCGGACAGTCAGCCTTTTCGAGGGCTGACTGTGCATGCTCCGCTCCCAAACACACCACGCATAGACTGTGTGTATCCCCACCAACTATGAAACGTTGGCAGGGAGGAACACACCTTCTATGCCTCTTAACAGCCACCAAACTCTTTTTAGGTTGTTTTGAAGCCATTCTACTCAAATAAAAGGTGTGCAAACTGGCACAAAAAACAGCAGAAATGGCAGACAGACAGACACAGAGCGCTCTCGCTGAATGACAAAAGCTGCCGCGGGCGTCAAACGCACGTGCTTTATACTTCCTGGTCGATGACGTCATCGCGCCTGTAACGTCACTCCCGTCATTTCATTGGTTGTAAGACATGATTCAGAGTGCGGCCCGCCAATGGCGTTCCCCATAGCGTTTCTAGACGCGGCTCGAGTTCCCGGAAGGGAACAATTCTAATTCTCAAATCCTCAGAGAGTTCTTTGCCATGAGATGCCATGTTGATCATCCAGTGGTCAGTATGAGAGAACTGTACATAAAGCACCTAATTTAAACTGCTCTAATACAAGATACACAATTTTGTATGGTCCTGTCAAGCAGACAAAACATAAACACGATGAATAGTGGCTTTGCATGGGTAAACAACATCCTGCTGTTATCATTTAGGGTGTACGCATTTTTGTTGCCAGCTATTTTGACTATAATGGCTGTATGTTGTAGTCAGAAGGTGCGTGTGTATGACATTAAAGTAGCACAAGAGTGATTTGAAAGCATGCAGAGCTGTCTGCGCTATATAGCTCATGCGGATCTTTCTGCGCAGCGCCGCTTCAAGTCGAACCCCCCTTAAAAATCCAATTGATAACCTCGCAACCTCGGGGCCCTCCCCTTAAAGTAGTAGTTTACTTTCAGAACAAGAATTTACAGATAATGTACTCACCCCCTTGTCATCCAAGATGTTCATGTCTTTCTTTCTTCAGTCGTAAATAAATGTTGTTTTTTGAGGAAAACATTTTAGGATTTCTCTCCATATAATGGACTTCTAGGGTGCCCCCGAGTTTGTCCAACCCCTGTAGTTATGAATGGATTTGGATGGATCTTTGTGATCTCTCTTTGTTTCACCCACTGCTGCTTGCGTCTGGAGATCCTAAGGAATTTTTATGACCAAGAAAAGTGAAGTTGGACATCTCCCATGGCATGCATTGTCTCCAGATCTGAATATTATTGTGCCACTTTGGGGTGTTTTGGAGAAGCGAGTCAGATAACATTTTCCTACACCAGTATCATGTAGTGACCTGACCCCTGATCTGCAAGAGGAGAATGGCTCAAAATGCCTTTGGCAACTGTGCAGGACTTGTATATGACAATTCCAAAGATGAAATGCTCTATTGGCCACAAAAGGAGGCCCAACACCATACTAACTGTGGTCTAAAACCAGGTGTTTCAGTTTCATTGTCCAACCCCTGTATGTTTTCAAACCTTGAACTGATGCGAACCATAACACACACATCTTATACTTATTCAGAGAAATAAGTATTCTCACTGACAGCGATGTGTAGTGCAACATCTTACACAAACTCAGCTGTTAATGGACAAATGAATGCATGCATGACAGTTCAATCTTTTCCCATCATGTTTGGACTTAATGTGTTCATTACATGACCAAATGTTTTCTGATCGTGTTTTGGAAAATGAGAAATGCACCAGTAAAACATTATTGACACCTTTTTTAACTTTGTGTTTGGACTATGCAAATGACTTCCACAAGAGGAAAGAAGGGTGGGCTACCCCATGTTCCCCCGCTCTGATGGAACCAGCCAATCACAGCATGGAAATGGAGAAGCACCAAATTGCAATCTCCTCCTCATCGGAAAGTTATAAAGGTACCTCTCCAAAAGACACTCCTTGTTCTGAGTCCCGTAGGGGAAGGGACACTAACAGAGCAACAAAGTTCTGAGTCTGAGGCCCAGCAGGGTGAGACACTAACAGAGCACCAGAGTTCTGAGTCTCCAGCACGTCCAGGGGACGGTAACAGATCAAACTTCTTTCTGAGTCTGCGGCCCGTTACTGGGAAGGCAGCAACAGATACCTCCATTCTGAGTCTCCAGCTCCACAAGAGAGAGACACTAAAAGACACAACCATTCTGAGCCTACTGTCCAGAGAGACAGAAACAGACGCTCCGCGCTTCAAGTCTCCAGCTTTGAGGCAGCAGCAGATACGACCACGTTCTGTCTGTGAAGAAAGATATATTTTCCACGTTCAGAGTCTTCGTCCAGCGAGGCAACAACAGATGCAGCACGTCCTAAGTCTCCATCCGAGAGAGACAAGCGGATTGAACAAGTTCTGAGTCTCTAGCCCAGAGAGGCAGAAGACCAACAGACATTTGCAACAAGGTTGAGCTCCAGCAAGCAAACCTTCACTTCAGGTACCTTTGCTTGCGTGTTCCAAGCTAAGGGCCTTCAGCACCTACACCAGGGCCACATCTGCGTGTTCCAGATCTTAGGACCCTTTGGTGCTCCAGGAGAACAGCATCCTACAGCGCTTCATGCTCAAGGCTGTCGAAACGGATTCCTGCTCCTTTTCCCACTGACTGCTCCAAGCACAACCAGTGGAAGAATTCACCGCTACCGGACTGCTCAATCAACCACAGAGAACGTAAATATCACTTCCAATCCTCTTCCATAGACCTTGGCATTGTTGTGTACTATCAGTATATGATTTTTCTAAATTAGATTAGATATTGTATAGCTGATTGCAGTTGATAACAAATAATAGCTCATTTATTTGTTTGATGCAAAATAAGGTTCTTCACCTTATTTGTTTCAGAGTAGCAACAGTTTATCTTTCCATAAGATAACATAGCTATGACATAGCAACACCCAACTGAACCACATTTTATGCATCTTATGCACTTTATTTCTTTTGCATTTATTGTATTCATTTAATAGTTGATTACTCTTGTCTATCATTTGTTAATAAAATTTATTTTATTACACTTGTGTCTTCCTTGTGTTGATAATACAGTGAGAGGTTCTACAAGCTAGATATCCCACCAATCTTTCTTATGTGATGTACTCATTACCACACATTAAGTGACATGTGATCCAAGAATCATTACGTCATCTGTGACGCGAGTACCCATCACTACACTATTTCGCTTTTCTAGTGGGCGAAAGCAGAACTCACTTCAT
Source organism: Garra rufa (assembly GCF_049309525.1). Taxonomy (NCBI): domain Eukaryota; kingdom Metazoa; phylum Chordata; class Actinopteri; order Cypriniformes; family Cyprinidae; genus Garra; species Garra rufa. The sequence continues at coordinate 35,325,782 of NC_133367.1, read as the reverse complement.
AATTGGTGGACCAAGTTAAAATGAGTTGAGTCTCCTGTAAAATTCACTACAGTTTACACCCAGTTTTCACAATCATTGCAAATGAACTGTGTCTACCTTCGTAGTCAACACTGCAAATCATGTAATTTTCACCATTTATTAACATTCTCATACTGCATCCATAACATATACAACTCATTCTGATCTCAATGTGATTAACAGCAGCTCAATACATAAATAAATCAATTAATTAAATAGATTTTGCTTAACAGTATATGTTGTCTAGCATGTGGACAAACATGGATCCCAAACAGGTACAGAATTAATTAGATGTATTTAGATTATATATTAGAAACACAAATCTTCATGAAATGTTATTTTGTGGCAAATATAGTAGAAGATACTATGAAAAAAAAAATATCCACACACAACTAGATTGTTCTTCTTCTAACCTGCCTAATCAGCTAAAGACCACACAACCATGCTACGTTCAAGCCTCTTAAACAATACATGCTTCAAGATTCAATGAAACTTACCTGTGTGACATTGTATATTGTTTTTTCAAATTGAACAATCTAAAAATTAAAACAGCAAATATTGAATGGCGAATGATCCACGTGGAGCATAAGCGTGGTTTCTGTGTTAAGATGGCGTGTGCTTATTCGAATGCGCATGCGCATGCGCATACAATGTGACATCTTTCAGGTGGCTAAAGACAATAGAATCAGTTAATTTAATCGATTTTGTCTGGATAGAAATACATTTAATTTACCAATAACAGCCTATTGTTTTATATTGTGTTTATATATTGTGCACCTTTCGATCTTTCAAAAAAAGCTGGCATTACTTAGAGAAACTGCCTAATTTTTCTGCCTAATTTAATATATATATATATATATATATATATATATATATATATATATTTTTTTTTTTTTTTTTTTTATATTGTTCTAAACAAGGTAGAATAACTTATCAACATCACTGCTCACAGAATCCACCCACCACCTTCCCAGTTAGCTTGTAAGTTTGTGACAGGTACTATTTTACTGAACAAATGGGATAAAACTAATGCTGATGATACACTGGGCAATTTTTGAGCAATGTTACCGGGCAACTTTGGCAAATGTTGCCGTAAATGGGCAGCCAGGTGTGAAACACAACCCACAACAGATCTAAATTTTCCAGATCTGTTCCCCAAATGTGTTCCCCATTTTTAATGAGAAAGTGCCCAAGCAACATTGCTCAAAAAAAGTTGCCCGATAAAATTGCTCAAAAAGTTGCCCAGTGTATCATCAGCATAAGACTTAGAACAATTTACACACCTTTGATGAAGAACTGCTTCATTGGTAACATTTGAGTATGTCCTTCTTGATTCTTAAGATGACTTTGAAGAGAAAATATTATTTGTTTTAGGATGAACATTTAGAATTTTAGAATTTGTAATCGTTTTCATGTTGTCCTTTTCCTCGGGTCTTCCATTTAGTAATTCTCTTGGGAGCATCTCGTTCTTCAAGTTCCTTTAGTGGTCTGCAAAGATGGTAAAGAGAAAATTGAGAAAATGAATTGCTGTTGTCTGCAGAGAAAAACAAAATAAAACAAAACTATGAGATGTGACTAGACTTTAAGGTAATTCACCTCTGTCACAATCTAAAAATATTAGCTTCAAAGATACCTGCCTTATTCTTTCTCGTCTTCTCTGTGTTAAAGAGGTGTTCACTCCTGACAGAGGTCTGAAAGACTGTGCAGGTAAAGAGAAATCACAGAGCTTTGTTGTGATGGGAGAACAGAATCCACGTGACAACAGTTAATGAAAACAAACAGGTTGTTTCCCATAGCAAGTTCCATTGTAAGTTCTTTTGTTTTCCAATAGAGTGCCATGGAGCTTGCAACCACAGTTGGCTAACAATGCTTTCGGGAAACGTACCTCAAGACACTGCTTTAACCAACATGGCACCTGTTGACTACTTCCTAAATTGTTGTACCTTGTCATTTTGCTTTATTTGACATTTGCTGCGTCATTAATTTTGGTTTTATTACTGTATTTCTGTTTAGTTTGATCATAGATTTACTCATATGGTGTAATTGAAATTTACAGCAGGTGTTAAACACTGACATTTTAATGAGGATGGGGGTCAGGTGTGGTATAATAAATGAGAAAAACTCATCCTGACAGTGTTATTTGTCCCGTGTCCATTGCTTCCTTGGTTCATTTGTATTTTCTGAACTCTCACACATTCCTGCTGTCATTGTGTTTGAATACAAATTGAAATATATCATCACTGTCAAGTATACCTCAAGACTAGGCCTACATATCTTCCAGTGGCAACTTCATTCTAACCTGAATGAGAAAAAAAAAAAAAAAAAAATCAAGCATACAGCCTTTTTTTATAAATTTGCTCTTCAAATTTCATTAATTTGTATCAGTTTATAGGTTTGGTTTCTTGTATTTCCTTTATGGTTGTATTATAATCAAATTGAACTCTTTGGCTCACATTTGTTTTATATATTATATATTAGATATTGCTTTTCATTGCTAGTATTTGTCTTCAGTCAAAATTTCTCTCGTTGTTAGTATTTGTCTTCAGTCTTACATACTATTCTTCCAACAAATACCTGAAAAAAAAAAAATACAGAAAGACGACCTACCCAAATAAAAATGTCTGTAGCTCTTGAACCCTATGGTCTATATTCATAAATCTGGTATTGATTGAAACTAGACACTTGACACTTTGTTACTCTGGAGTTATAATAACTCAAAATAAGTATAGCAACAGAGTAAAACAAGGTAAATGATAAAGCTGAATGTCTGATCATGCTTTGATTCAAATTTGAGGATGATACTCCCAAAATGTAGTTTCTGTAAGCTTTAAAAAAAAAAAAAAAAAAAAAAAAAAAAAAAAAAACGTCTAGGCGTCCTCTCAAAGTCATTTGGACACTCCAAATGGACACCTGGTAACCAAATGAGTCAAAACTACATAATACATTTATGTATATCAATTCAGAACTGCTCTGCCCATCAAAACACTCAAGAAAAAAATATTTCTGAACAGCATTTGTAGTGTTGACTACAGGTCTCCAGGTCTCCAAATTGTATTTTTTGAAAGGATGCCTGAACTTTTCCTAAAATAATTAGTATTATGTAATTTAAAAAAAAAAAAAAAAAAAAAACACAAAACTATTTCAGAACAACATTTAAGCATTCTAAGTCAAGATTATTTATTTCGAACAATTCCAGTCGACGTTCTATGATGTTAGACACAGGTGTAAGCTTTGGAGAAAATCCGTTCGCTGATAAACACTCCATGTAGCGCAGAGACGCCGTCTGTGTACGCAGCGTGCGTAAAGGCAAGACCGCACAAATACAGCCTAACCTTGAGCAAGGGTATTCCTGAAACCTGCTTACGCAAACTACGCAAACTTTCACTCGCTGTAAACGTCCTTGTGGTTGGCTAAGACTTCCTTCCATCAAAACTTCCGACCAAACATTATGGTCGTAAGACTGGCACCTCATTGAGCCAGTCAGCAACTCCCCGGAGACTCTGCATCATAGACTGGGCTCTGATTGACTGAGAGAGACGGGGGAGGGCTCATTTTACTCGAGACTATTCTATGGGACTATTCTATTCTATGGGAATTGTATGGCATTTTAATGCTGGAATACGAATTAGAATCGATATTTCTTTGAAAATGGACGTTATCGATAAGTACAACTGGAATCGCTCATGTAAAGAAAGGAGTATCTTTCGGTTTTACCCCATTTTTTCGTTGTTTTGGGTTAAAAACTGGGATGCTTTTTGAAGAGTGGACCCTTACCTTGAAATGTATGCTGGTGTTTCTTAGACTAGTCGGAGCTGATCATTGGCTTGTTTCAATAAGTGGGTCCAACCAACTCTGAGTTTAAACTTGAACTGTGAGTTGAGATACCCTGAGTTTTTGGTTTCAGAACAGCTGAACTGAGTTCGGTCCACTCTGAGTAGGTCGACTCTGAGTTTTGCACGTGGACCACAACTATGAAAAGCCCTGATCAAAGGAGATCTAAAATTATGATTCACCATGGAATCAGCTCCCACCACAAAGACCTCTGCATACTTTGAGTCAATGATAAACTTTTATTCTTAATCACTGTTATAATATCAAAGGAAAAACCTGCAGAACAATTTCCATGGTATCCCACAGGCAAAAGAAGAAAAAAAAAACATAAATAAAACAACTAAAAATGAACTGAAGTATAAAAACACAATTCAATCAGGCAAAGCTTTAACCATAAAAGGTTTATGGGTGTAGGCTGCATGACTTTACAAACATTTGACATTAAATAAATATCATTCAGTGTCTGTTTCAATGTGCAAGAAGGCTTGCAAAATGATGAAAAACAAGTGAAAGGATGATGGCCACAATACCAAGTATTAGAAGAATATTAAAATCCAACATGAAAAGGAATAAATGTTGCTCATGAAGAGCGTTAGATTAAGGCACACTTTCTTTACCACTCTGCATACAGTGGCTGCACAAATGTGCTCTACATCCCTGGTGTAATATAGAAAACTACCATTTAAAAACGGCAAAAAAAAAAACTAAATAATCCTATATATATATATATATATATATATATATATATATATATATATATATATATATATAAATAAAATAATCCTATGTATAAAAGGACATGAAAATATGTGTAATGAATGAATACACCTGCACTGCAAAAAATGCTGTTTCCAAAATATCTAAAGATTCTTAAAACAAGATGCATTTTCTACATAAGAAAAAAAAATGATGTAAAGTATTTAGTATATATTTTTTTATTTTTCAAATGATCTGCCAATGGGGTAAAAAAAATAATCTTGTTTCCGTTTGCATTAAGATTATTTTTCTTGTTTTGAGTAAAATGCACTAAATTTACATTCCAAAATACTGAAAGAATGAGGTATTTAAACATCACTTACACTTTAAAAATGGAAAGGAGACTGGAAGAAACTCTGGGTTTAATTAAGAAAACCTGCAGGTGACCAGGTTAGGTTCACAGAGTAATTTACCACAGTAACTGACTCTGAGTACAAGTTACCTCCTCATTTCAGGGTTGACATACTCAGAGTTTTCACTAAACCTCCTTTCTGAAACGGGCCCCTGGTCTTCAAAAGTACAACATTTTGTATTGTATGTATTGTATTGTTGAGGTGTATTTCTGTATTAAATCGATATAATGTTCTGAAAGTGATCAGTTTAGCTTTCAAATAGATGATGTGTAGTATTTAGTCACATAATGCCAGTGTTTAATGTGTTGTGTTACTGTTGTGACATTTGGCTTCAGCGTGACAGAAACACTGCCACAAGTCAAAAGATCTCACATCCATTTCTTTACCAAATTGTGCTGCTGTTAAAATGTGTTAAAGTGAATTAATGAATCAGATTTCATAAATGGCATGACATTATAAAACAAAAACAAACAAACAAAAAAAATTGTGCATTATGCAGCCTTGTTCTTTTGTGCATGTGGGTCAGTTCAGGATTGTGAGGTGAAAAAAGGTCCCAATAATCTGACCCATTTTAGGATTTCAAGATTATGCAACATCCAGCATGTAGTGCCCTCAGAGAATCGATGAGATGTTGCAAGAGGGAAAGTTACACTGATCAGCCACAGCATTAAATCCACTGAGAGTTGAAGTGATTAACTTTGATTACATTGTTACAATGGCAAATGTCAATAGGTGAATGAATGATACATTTATATAGCGCTTTTATTGTGTATTGCCGTACACCCAAAGCGCTTTCCAGTCAGATGGGGGGGTCTCTTCTCAACCACCACCAGTGTGCAGCATCCACTTGGATGATGCGACGGCAGCCACAGTACAACGGCGCCAGTGCCCTCACCACACACCAGCTACAGGTGGAGAGGAGAGAGAGATATAGCCAATTTAATGAAAGGAGCATTTAGGAGGCCATGATTGACTAGGGCCGGTGGAGGAAATTTGGCCAGGACACCGGGGTTTCACCCCTACTCTTTTACGAGGCGTGCCATGATTTTTTTGTGAACACAGAGAGTCAGGACCTCGGTTTAACGTCTCATCCGAAAGATGGTGCTTTTTACAGTATAGTGTCCCTATACTGGGGCATTAGGACCCACATAGACCACAGGGTGAGCACCCCCTGCTGGCCTCACTAACACCTCTTCCAACAGCAACCTAGTTTTCCCAGGAGGTCTCCCATCCAGGTACTGACCTGCTTAGCTTCAGTGAGGTGACAGATTTCTTGAATTTCATGTATTGGAAGCAGGAAAAATGGGCATGTGAGTTATTTTGACAAGAGCTAAATGGCAAGACAAAGAGGTCAGAATATTTCCAAAATGGCAAGTCTTGGCTATTAAGTTAAAACCCATCTAGCCCATCTGGTGCAGTCTGGTCTGATCACAAACTGCTGAAAAACCTAATGCTGACCGACATAAAAAGTGTTAGAACACACAATACAGTTGCAAAGCAGTCAAAGTGCCCATAATAACCCCTGTCCAAACCCAGTAGGGGAGCAGGAGTGTCAGAAATATGTGCTCACAATAAAAGACAAGACAAACCAAAATTTGGAGCTTCAGCATCTTAATCTTATAGGAACATCACGCTTCAAACACATAACACACCACATGAGCATCCTGAGATGATGTGGATGTTGAACTAGTTTTTAAATTTTTAAATTTTCAAAGTTTTTGAAACATTATAAAATATAAAAAATGTGTAACTTAATGAAGTGATGATGGTGAGGGTGAATTAGATTTTGTGGTCAAAGCAAATTTGACTTTGACTTCCTCTGGTTGACGAGGGTAGTTTTTTTTTTTTTGTCTTCCTGTCTTTGCTTTAGAGCTGCAGTAGATTCTTCTTCAGTGTTGTTTGGAGGGAAGCGGGTTTTATATTGTGTTTTAATCCACAACAACAAAATGAAGATCGTTCAGCTTCAGTTCTGTGAGTGTTTTTTTAACGTGATATTGGTATATTTACATGCTTTGTAAACTTATTCAAATTATAAAGTTTTATGTTATGCATAACAGGGGTGTTACATGGGTAGTGTTATTTATTTATTTTATCTTGTAGATGTATTAATCTGCTGTGAAGCTGCAGTGGCAGATCTACGAACTGATTTGGGATCAAATGTGAGCATAAACTGTGATCTTGATGAAAATGAGATTTATTGGATTTTACTGAAAACACCAGATCCTCCAACAGTGATTCTACGATCATTCCCAACACCAATATCTCCTCATTACTATAATAAAACATTCAGAAAGAAATATTCAGTGCAATTTAAACATAGTCTGGTGATAAATAATGTGACTGCTGATGAATTAGGAGTTTATTACTGTATGAACACACGCACACCTCCAAAACTCAGCAACAGCAGCAGACTGCGTTTAAACAGTAAGTATATTTGCTTTGTCAGTTATTAAGACTGATGACTGTGACATATATACATACATGTCAATTACAGCTTAAATATAATCATTATCTGCACTAATGATAACAGTTATTACAGTAACAGACTGTGAAAATTTTCTTCATAGAATCAGCTCAACTAACTGAGTGTCACAATCATACAACTGTGGAGTTTTTTGGTCAGAATCAAACACAATGGCAGATTATAAGCATCACATCTGCTCTGATGAATGGACTTCTGCTCATTGTGCTGATCGGTGAGATATTTTCAACCATCTGTAAAAATATTATATATTACTTATTGATGCTTTCCTCCATTGGTAGCTAAAGTTAATTAAATATGTAAATATTCTTTAAGCTATTGATTTCATTATTATTGTACAACTGTTTGTAATTACTGAACTGTTCCATTTCTAGGACTATTATGTGTTTTGGTTGGAATCAGAAGGTCAGCAGAACAATCACAAGTCAACGCTGATTTACAGCGGACGCAAGTTATAGAACAGCATCGGGACCAATTATACTTTAAAAAATGTGAATCCGTCCTTATTACTAAAATTAATTTCTTGAGTCTTGATAATTATTGAACATGTAACTGCATTTGATATCTAGATGTAATTCTGCTTTCTAAAGACTAGTTGGAAGTCAGAGATTTATGACATTTGAGATTAATTACAATTGTTTTATTGAATCAACAGTTATCAAATAGTCAATCAAATAGTTTTATATTTTTCTTTATGTGAATCATCATATTTTGGTGTCAGTGGCATCAAAACATTAGAAAAAATGTGTGTTTAGAAATGTTTGATGTTTACTAGTTTGCCTATTTGAAGTACTTTTGCTTTGTAATCGCTGTCTTAATCTGCATATGCTGAACATTTTTGTGGGTGGCTGTCGGTGTGGATATTTCTTTTCCTACCACTTTGATGTTGAATGAGAGTGTGCGCATTATTATTATTATTATTATTATTATTACTGATTGGTTGGGTTTTCAATTCTGTTGGACCAAGAAGAGGCTGAATTTTATAGGATATAAACACTGTAAAACATTTTCACCAGTTTTAACTTAAAAACTTAAGTTTAGCAGCTGCATTCAAATTTTAAGTTAAATCAACTTTAAAGTACAAGTAATTTGAGCTAATTTTATTGTCGAGTTGAAATGAATAGTAGTTTTAAGTTGATTTAACTTAAACTTTTAAGGCAGCTACTGAACTTTTTTGAGTTGAACCTGGAAAAAACTTTTTACTGTGAAGGACTGTTTGTTTCATCAATAACTTTTTTAGTAATCAGTTTAATGAGCAGAACATAATAAAGTCTGAGACCGTGAAATGTCATGGCTTGTCAACCTAGTTTTCTCTAACTTTTTTTGTGCCTTTGTTTGTCTGTGTTTTAACGAAATGAAAGTGTGAAGACTCTGTCTGTTGGGGATTTTCATGGACTTAATGACTGCATGAACACAAACCATTTCCAGATTCATCGCAAATCTATAAATAAAATAAAAAAGGGTAATCTAATTAAATTCAAAAGTGTATTTTTACATGGCTTGGCATAAGTCACACAATTTCTACTTGGTACTGTATTGATTTCATAATGGTTAAATTAATATGTATTAATTAATGAATAAATAAACGGTCCAACCTAAATTTAAGTGCTAAACCAAAACCAGAAAAATGTTCCAGTGGCTTTGGCACTTGACAACTACTCTCACCTTTGTCTAGAGCGGTGGTTTAAGTGTGAAACGAGTGCAGTGTTTTTCCGAAAGCTTTATGTTTATAAAGTTCTCACAGTTGTCTAAGCCTCAAATAAATAAATAAAAAAACAGCATTGCAGTATGTCTCCTTTTATTGATCACTAGATCTACACATTTGGTGCACATTTAGCACTTGGAAAATGTCTTAGTTCACCCCAAAATGAAAACTTGCTGTTAATTTAATATTAATTTATGCTCATGCCATCCAAGATGTTTTTTTCTTCTTCAGTAGAACAGTAAATACAATTTTTAGCTGAAATCAGTGATTCAGGGAACAAAATTAATACCTGTGGCTCATAACAATATATTGAGGGTTTTATGAAGTGAAATTATCAGTGTATGCAAGAAAATCAACATTTTTTCAACATTATTACATGAGGCATGTTCAAGCACCACCGTTTCTGTTAAAAAAACGTCTTGCAACGTTTTGTCAGGGCTAAACGCAGGCCTGTAATCTATAAAGATATTATGCTGCTCTGTAACTAACGTTACGTTTGTTTACTTCGGCTTACTGACATTATTAGCTTACCAGTTAATGTGGCAATAGTAGAGCTGTGCAGCTGCAAACCAGTCAAAGGACCCATAAGACCCCAGTCCATTGCCTATAATGGGCACAGGAGTGTCAGAACTGAACCATGGGGTCACAACAAAAGACAAAAAAATATATATATACAGCATTTCCATCCAGATCCTGATACTAAACCAAAACCAAACCCAACAAGAGCATCAGGGTCTAGCAGATTTTAAACACACACACCACACCACACCACACCACATGAGCTTCCTGAATAGAAGATGTGGAGGTTGAATAGTTTTGAAAGTTTGAAAAGCTGTGATATGAGAAATATACCAAAGCGCTTTTGATCAAATATCAAATGTGCTTAAGCTACAGAACGTGTTTAACTTAATGAAGTGTTGATGGTGAGGGGCAAACTAGGTGTTGTGGTCAGAGCAGAGTTGACTTTGACTTCCTCTGTTTGATGTAGGAAGGTTTTTTTGTCTTCCTGTCTTTGCTTTAGTAATGCAGTACATTCATCTTCAATTCAGAAGTTTCTTAATCCATGACAACAAGATGAAGATCATTCAGATTCAGCTCTGTGAGTTTATACATGATATCAGTATATTTACATGCTTTGTAACTTTATTAAAATTGTAAATAGTATTATGCTACAGGGGGTATACATCAATAATGTTTTTTTTTTTTTTTTTTTTTTTACTTATAGATGTTTTAATCTGTTGTCAAGCTGCAGTGGCAGATCTACGAACTGATCTAGGATCAAATGTGATCATAAACTGTGATCTTGATGAAAATGATGTTTATTGGATTTTACTGAAAACACCAGATCCTCCAACAGTCATTCTACAATCATTCTCAACTACACCTTTTTACCATAATATAATATTTAGAAAAAAATATTCAGTGCAGTTTAAACATCGTCTGGTGATAAATAATGTGACTGCTGATGAATTAGGAGTTTATTACTGTATGAACACACGCACACCTCCAAAACTCAGCAACAGCACTAGATTATACATCACTGGTGAGTTTATTTGTTCATTCAGTGATCAAAATATATTGCTGATCACTGCTTACAAAAGGACCACTGAAGATAGCAATGAAAAAAAAGTCTTCCAGTCTTTTTATTCATGCTCACTGCTTACAAAGTCATTAACTACTTAATTTAAAAAATAAAAAGTAATAGCATTTAAAAAATTATATATATTATCAGTATCTTAGTGCTACAAATCTGTAGCTATTGCACTAACAGTAACATTTTTATAGTAACAGACTGTGAACACTTTTATTACAGAACCAACTCAACTAACTGTGTTACCTGAGTGTTACAATCATACAGTGACTGAGTATTTTGAGCAGAATCAGGCAAATTGGAAGATTGCTGTCATCACATCTGCTCTGATGAATGGGTTTTTAGTCATTGTGGTCATCAGTGAGTTATTTTCAACCATCTGTAAAAGTTTTTATATCACATTTAAGCTCCGCTTATTTAAATATGTAAAGATTCTTTATTTAGGCTTTTGACTGCATTATTATTGCGCAACCTTTTCTAAACACAGAATCTGAAAAACTGTTCCATTTCTAGGACTATTTGTTGGAAACAGAAGGTCAGCAGAACAATCACAACTCAACGCTGATCTACAGCAGACACAAGTTACAGAACAACATTCGGACCATTTACACTTAAAATGTGAATCTATCCTTATTACTAAAATTAATTTCTGTCTTGAGAATTAATAAGGATTCTTCATGAAGTGTTGAATTGTGTTTTATAGCACTTCACTGGTTCATTTTTGTTCAGTTGTAGCTGAATATGCTAATATTGCTCTTTCAGTGCGTCACATGGACTTTTCCAAACTGTGTAAAAAATATTTGCTCCAAACAAGTCAACAGCCAGTGGGTCCAAATATTGTATTTGTAATGTTTTATACATGGAAATACGCACCTCCCTTTGCATTTTAGTGTCGGTAGAATGAAAACATTTGAAAACTCTTGCTTCAGATGAAATGTGTGTTTAGAAAGTTTTATCTTTAGCTGGTCTCTCTGTGATTTGGTAGACTTTTTTTTTTTTGGAATCGCTGGAATTAATTTGTACTTGCTGAATTTTTTTGTGAGCTGTTGCAGATGTGGATATTTATTTTTCTACAACTTTGACCTTGAATGGAGAGTGTGCGCATTATTATTATTTTGAAGCCTGATTGGTTGAGTTTTTTCATGCTGTTGGTCCAAAAAGAGGCTATATTTTATAGGATATAGAAGACTGTTTATTTTATCAAAATTGTTGATCATTCTTTAGAACAATAAAGTCTGATAGTGTAAAATGTCATGGCTTGTCAACCTAATTTTCTCTAACTCAGTGTTTTTTTTTTTTTGTTTGTTTTTTTTTGTTTTTAATAGCTGGGTACTACAGTCCCGTAAAATTATATTACACTTCCTCACGTAAATAGCATTACCTTAATACCATAATAACTTAAACATCATATTAAAAAAACTGACTATTGATTACAGTTTTTTCTGATGGCTTAAGCACATTTTTTGTAACTATTGGCTATTTTTGCAAAACTCTACACACAAATAAGAAAACCCTTCACCAAATTAGCAAAACATTGTAGTTTTCTTGAAAAATCTAAAAGCAAAAAGCCTTCGTAAAATGGTATTTTCGTATCAAACAGTTAACACAAGCCATCACATTAATAAGCACACAATGCACCAACTACATACTGATGGTATGAATAAAAAACACATTGGCTTTTGCTTTCTCTGTGCACAAGGTAGGCTATGTCAGTTTGAGGTCATACTTTTGTCATAGTTCTGAAAAAATAGACAGATCCAAACTTCCAAATGTTTTTTTTTTTCCAAGTCAAAACAAAATACTGTAAATAATAGCCATAAATGTGTATAGTTTTGCTAGGAGTGTGTTGATCATTTGGAAATTGAGAGTAAAGCAGTGAGCCGTGTTCACAGTTCCGCAAAAAGAGTGCAGTGGATTGTACCTACAGTTTTGCAAAGTCTGTGTTACAAAATTGAAAACTGAGTGCAAAGCAGTGTTTGTGCTTTTAGTTTTGCAAACCCAGTGAGTGGTTTTGCTATAAGTATTAATAGTTTTATAAATTGTGCTATAAGAATCACAGTTAGGGTTTAAGCCATCAGAAAAAAACTGTAATTAGAACTTTATGACCAGTGTATGAACAGAAAACCTTAAGCACCATTTCCAGAATCATCACGAATCTAAATAAACCAAAAAAGAGAGAAAAAGTCAAAAAAGTGTTTTTAAATGGCTTGGCATATTTGATATTGTATTGATGTCATAACTTGTAAATTAATATGTATTAATGAAAAAAAACATACTCAGTGTTATTTTCAACTCAAATAAACTGAAGTGCTAAACCAAAAGCATGTTTCACTGGCTTTGGCACTTGACAACCAACAGCTCTCACCTTTGTCTAGAGTAAAGGTTTAAGTGTGAAATGAGTGCAGTATTTTTCCAATACCTTTATGTGAAGTTCTCACAGTTGTCTAAACCTCAAATAAAAAAAATAAAAAATAAAAAAAAAATAAACATTGCAGAATGTCCTTTTATTGTTCTCTAGATCTACATATTTAGCACTTGCCAATTAGTTTGTTAGTTCAACCCACAATGAAAAAGGTTGCAGTTAATTTACTCACCCTCAAGCCATCCAAGATGCAGTAGAACAGTAAAAAAAAAAATGTTTTGGCTGAAACCGTTGTCCTTGGCGATTCATAAAATGGTAGCGGCTATATGCATTTCAGAGACAAAAAAAGGATATCAAGAAACACAAAATTAATACCTGTTGCTCCTAAGGATATGGTTTTATGAAGCGAAACATATCAAGTAAATAAACTAGTTTTAATCAACTCACCTTTTTTATATAAACCATGAGAAACTAATAAATAAAAACTTATAATTTGCCCCTCCATCCGAGTTCTCGGTTCACTCATGCTGATATCACCGGTTCAATGGTCTTCTAACCGAGTCCGAACTGTTGGAGGAACTGTACTGTGCCGCTAAAAGAGTTGTCAAAACAGCACCACAGGATCATAAGGTGTTTGGCTCATTTCGAGTTATTGTTATAGGCACGTCTATAAGTGAGTTTTAATTAAGTAACTCGTAGATCTGTGTTGCTCAACCCACAAACTGTTTCATACCGTTCATCCAGTTCACTAAAAAGAACCGGTTGGCAAAAATAATTCATTTGCGAACCGGACAGTCCGGACCGTTTGCAGCAGCCTATGTGGAACGCTGTAAAATTAAAATCAAAAATATTAAATATAAATCAACAAATGAATGAATGAAAAATAAATGAGACCTAATAAACTTAATAATAAATGAATGAATAAAATATTTATAGGTATGTTTATGTATGTATGCATTTATTTTCCACATTTAGGCTATATATTATTTATTTAATCATCTGTGTCTGGTGTTTGTTTGTTTGTTTTTGTTTGTTTTATCATTTGTTTATTTATTTATTACATTGCTTGGTCCATATGGTATTTTCAGAATAAATTAGGATAATGTTTTTCTCCAGTAGAGGGCGCCACACTCTTTACTTTAGTAGAGTGCTAGAAAGATTTGGAATAGGGTAAGGGGGAAAAACAGATTTGTAATTGACAGCAAATGACAAAATTGTATTTTTATATATTTTTACATTTTTTATAAGTTTTTTTGCATGAATTTACAATTACTTAATTCATAAAAGGTTAATATCCTAAACAGTCTTAAGTAGTTGAATGCATCTTGTTTTAGGGATGTTTAAAAACCATTTCTTAAAACATATCCTATTTTACATACAAGTTGGCAAAAATCACATTTGCGACCTTCTCTTTCTCCTACGTCCTGATAAGTGAAGCAAGACATAAACCTCACCTTCTCCGTGTAAATAAAGCATCTAATTACCCTTTAAATAATTGCTTTCTGTTATTTTAAGAACATTTTTCACATTCACACTGATCTATATTCAAGTGTTTGTTTAATATTAAGTTTAGTTTTAATAGAAAACCTGCCCGCTGTTTTCTGTTGCGGTGGTTATGTATGTTATGTACTTCTTGCACATAGGCTGTAGGGGGCAGTGGGTGAAAGAGTAAGTCATGTTACAGTTTTTCTCAATTGCTTAAACACATTTCTTGAAATTATGCCTCTTATTTGCGAAACTCTAAACACAAATCCCTAACTTCTAACTCAATTCCCCCAAACGTCCTATATTCGGGTCAAAATTAAGCTTTCCACTCAAAAACAACTCAATCTTGCTGAAAAACCAAACTTTGCTCTCAGACATGTCACACAAACCTTCAAAATGTGTGCTAATTGAGCCCAAACTTTGCAGACTTGAGTGAACAATATTGAATGCTAGTGCTTTCTAAATGGCCACATGGTGTACATGTGTGTGTAGAGTTTCACACACAACAATTCACCAAATCTGACTCATGTGTCAAAGCAAAGGAATAGTGTTTATAGTTTAGGGAAACGGGTGTGACTCCCCAAAGGAAGTTAACCAAAGGTGTGGGAACCCTGTCTTATCTATGACAGCGGTATGATAAAGCTATTGCCTTTGTAAACCGATTGGATAGTCTTTGCTTGGATATAGAGGGACCTTTTGAGCGGACATTGAAGGACAAAAAGCTGCTCATCCAATCTGAAGCAGATCGATCAGATAAAGGGCAGTGTGCATGGAGCAGAGAATCTGATGAAGTTCTCCACATTCAATCCTTCAGGGAAAAAAAAGCCAAGTTGTCACCTGGGCTCTAAACAATGATGAGTGCATCTTTGGCAAGTAAACCTTCATGGGTTTAAGAATGACCTTACAATCATTCGGCATGAAGTCAATGAAGTTCAGTGCTGGAAACAATTATTTTCTTATATTAAAAATATAACAGATAGCTGTCAGTTTGTAGGTTTTTGGTGGGGATTTTCAGAGCAGGTTACACCAGTAGGTGGCGGCAAGGGACCATCTTAGGAGTGAGTAAGTATTACTGATGTATAGTGAAACAGATTCTTGAACTAGAAAAAAATAAAAACAAACAGTGGTGTAAAAAAAGTGTTTACACCCCCCTCCCCCCTGTTAAAACAGTGGTGAACCTTCCCAGGAGTGTCTGGCCGACCAAAATTACCCCAAGAGTGCAGCGACATCCAATAGGTCACAAAAGACCCAACAACAACATCTGAAGTGCAGGCCTCTGTTACCTCACTTAAGGTCAGTGTTCATGACTCCACCATAAGTAAGAGACTGGGCAAAAATGGCCTGCATGGTAGAGTTCCAACACAAAAATCGCTGCTGAGCAAAAAGAACATAAAGGCCCCTCTCAGTTTTGCCCAAAAAAAATCTTGATGATCCCCAAGACTTTTGGGAAAATACTCTGTGGACTGACAAGGCAAAATTTGAACTTTTTGGAAGGTGTGTGTCCCATTACATCTTGCGTAAAACTAACACAGCATTTCAGAAAAAGAACATCATACCAGCAGTAAAATATGGTGGTGGTTGTGTGATGGTCTGGGGCTGTTTTGCTGCTTCTGGACCTGGAAGACTTGCTGTGAAAAATGGAACCATGAATTCTGCTGTTTATGACTTTGGAGTGGCCTAGTCAGAGTCCTGACCTGAATCCTATTGAGATGCTGTGGCATGACCTTAAAAGGCGGTTCAGACTCGAAAACCCTCAATGTGGCTGAATTACAACAATTCTGCCAAGATGAGTGGGCCACAATTCCTGCACAGCACTGTAACAGACTCATTGCAAGTTATCGAAGTTACCGGCTTGCTATTGCTCTGATGTTATGCGATTGACAAGTCGTCCCATCCTCGCGCCAGTTAACATGCCATAAGTGAAGAGATGTTGTTGCAAGAGGGAGAGGGAGTTGAGCTGATTACCCACAGCACTGAAAACACTGACAGGTGAAGTAAATAACATTGATTACATTGTTACAGTGGAGCTGTCAATGGGTGGGAGATATTAGACAGCAAGTAAACAGTCAGTTCTTGAATTTTGTGTGTTGGAAGCAGGAAAAGTGAGCAAGTTAAAAGATCTGACTGACGAGTGATGGCCAGTTGACTGAGTCAGAGCATCCAGCCCTCAAACACACACAATACATCACATGAGCTTCCTGAATAGAAGACGTGAAGGTTTAACAATAGTTTTGAAAATTTCAGTTGTGATCTGAGAAATACACAAAAGTGACTAGAAAACTATAACTTAATAAAGTGATGATGGAGAGATGGGGGATTAGGTGTTGTGGTCAGAACAAACTTGACTTTGACTTCCTCTGCATGATGAGGGAAGGGTGTTTTTTTTTTTAATTTTTTTTTTTTTTTTTGTCTTCCTGTCTTTGCTTTTGAACCGCAATAGATTTATCTTAAATATTGTGTGGAGAGAAACAGATTGGTTTTAACATTTTAATCACTGCAGCAACATGAAGGTCATTCGGCTTCAGCTCTGTGAGTTATTACATGATTTCAACACATTGACATCTTTGAAAACATATTCAGATTTTAAATGTAGTTTTATGTTATGCATTACAGAAGTTTTACATTGGTAATGTTATTTATTTTTATGTCTTGTAGATGTATTCATGTGTTTTCAAGCTGTCGCAGCAGATCTACTAAATGATGTTTGATTAAACAAGGTTCAGGAGGAGCACGATCAGATAATCAACCCATTCGGCACAGGTGCAACCTGTTTAACCAATCATTCAATCAGCGCATCCTCTATATATTACCAGCCGTCTTACCTCCATCCAGCGATAGTTTCTTGGCATCCCTCCTCCACCCCTACTCCCCACTTCTAATCTGTTTCGATCCTACACTAGCAGGGGGAGTTCTCTGGTTCCGGCCTGTATTCCGGCCCGGAACCCTTCCCCCGGACAGCACGCCAAAATATGCTTAATGCTCGCTCAAGCAGATTAGATGTAAGGGCGAACTCGTGAACTGATTTGGGATCAAATGTGACCATAAACTGTGATCTTGATGAAAAGGAGGTTTATTGGATTTTACTGAAATCACCAGATCCTCCAACAGTGATTCTACGATCATTTTCAAAACCAGTACCACCTTTTTACACAAATGATTCATTCAGAAATAAATATTCAGTGCAGTTTAAACATCGTCTGTTGATAAATAATGTGACTGTTGATGAATTAGGAATTTATTACTGCATGAACACACGTACACATCCAAAACTCAGCAACAGCAGCAGACTACATTTGAATGGTAAGTTCATTTGCTCCTTAGTGATCAAGGCATACTGATGAACGCTTATAGATGCCATTTACTGCTTATATTTTTAGATACTCGTGAAAATGTAATTCTATTTCTAAATTACATCACATCAGTATTTTCGTGGTACAAATCTGCAACCATATCACAGCAACAGTTATAATTGTTACAGTAACAGACTTTGGAAACTTTCTTTTCAGAATCAGCTCAACTAACTGAGTGTCACAATCATACAATTGTGGAGTTTATTGGTCAGAATCAAACACAATGGCAGATTATTAGCATCACATCTGCTCTGATGAATGGACTTCTGCTCATTCTGCTGATCGGTGAGATATTTTCAGCCATCTCAAAAAATAGTAGTACAATGATTTTCTCCATTGGCCATTAAGCTATTGACATTATTAGTGTACAACATTTGTAAATACAGAATCTGAAAAACTGTTTCATTTCTAGGACTATTAAATGTTTTGGTTGGAATCAGAAGTTCAGCAGAACAATCCCAACTCAACACTGATCTACAGCAGATGCAAGTTACAGAACAGCATCGGGACCTTTCGCACTTTAAAAAATGTGAATCCATCCTTATTACTAAAACTAATTTCTTGAGTCTTGATAATTATTGACCATATCCCTGCATTTGATAATTAGATTTAATTCTGCTTTCTAAAGACTAGTTGGAAGCCATTAAATTGGTTACAATTATTTTATTGAACCAACAGGTATAGTTTTATATTTTTCTTTATGTACCTGCCTTTGTATTTTAGTGGGTCCCACAAGTGAATCATCATATTTTGGTGTCTCCAGCTTCAGATGAAATGTGTGTTTAGAAACGTTTGATGTAACTAGTTTGTCTGTTTGAAATACTTTAGCTTTGTAATCTTAATCTGTATATGATGAAACATGTTGTGAGTGGCTGTCAGTGTAGATATTTCTTTTTTACCACTTTGATGTTGAATGGAGAGTGTGCACATTATTATTTTTGTGAAGCCTGATTGGTTAAGTTTTCAATTCTGCAGGACCAAAAATAGGCTGAATTTTATAGGAAATAAATGATTGTTTATTTCATTGGCTTGGAAACCTAGTTTCCCCTTCAGTCGAATCACTTCGACGTTACATGGGATCTCGCCCGAGAGACCGATCATCTCTGAGCCTTATATAAAAAGGCCAATTGCAAATTGGCGAGTGGACGTGCGCGCCGGCCACGCCCCGTACATACGGGTATATAAGATGGCCGCGCGCATCACTCAGTTAGACTTTTGCTTTCAGAGCCTTTCTGATCGAGCCTTCTAAGAAAGAAACTTCAAGAAAACTTCACGTTCCTGCTCAAGCTCTTCTCTGCTGACGTGCTGCCATCTATAAGAGACTTCTAAAAGAGTGTTTGGCAGCCGTCAGCGGTATCCTGCGGGCGGTCGTTTTAACGGCCATTAAAAGCCTCCTGCGCTCCAGCGAGCAGCCCCAGCAGTGCACAGAGTGCCGCGGTTCCTCCCTGGGCAGACCAGGATCTAAAAGAGCAATTTCTCACGGCCGTGAAGCGTCCTTTTCAGGATGGTATTCCGGCCGTGCGCTACTGGATGTGGCAGTTTCCTCACCTCTGAGGATGGACATGAACGCTGCCTCACATGTCTGGGCTTAGAACATGCTGAGGCAGCGTTCACGGATGGTTCATGCGAGCATTGTGAGTGCATGACCATGGTCACGCTGAGAAACCGCCGCTCTTTTAACCCCGCGGCCCGTCGTTAAGCCGTCAGTGCTTTTCGGCCGCCGTGGCGAGGCAAAGGGGGGATTACGGTGCAGAACGCGCCGCCGGCTTCCAAAGCCCCGCGGCCGTCTGCACCCCAGCGTGGCCCCGTTGAGTGGCCAGAGCAGTATGCTTCCCCGGTATCCGGGCCGAGCATCTCTTTTGGCGCTCCACCAGAGGAAGAGATGTCTGTCGCTGCGTCAGAGGGTGAGTCTGACGGCGAGGCGGATATCTCGCCGGGCCAGCGCCCTCCCGTGGTTGCTGCTCCGGCTGACATGGACGCTGAGCTGTCGGCTATGCTCCTCCGTGCCGCCAGGGGGATCGGCCTCGAGGTGTCAGATCTACCTCCTGCCGATCCCTCTAGGCTTGGCGACTGGTTCCTGAGGGGGGCGCCTGCGGTTCCGCCGCGCCCTCCCTCCGTTCCATTCTTTCCGGAGGTGCATGAGGAGCTGGTCAAAACCTGGCGGGCGCCGTTTTCATCGCGTCTCCGCCCCAGCTCCTCCCCCCTCACCACCCTCGATGGCGGGGCAGCCCGGGGATACGAGTTGGTTCCCCAGGTGGAGCGCGCTGTAGCGGTGCATCTGTGCCCGCGTGGCGCCACCACCTGGCAGGACCGACCGCATCTACCCTCCAAAGCGTGTGAGCGCTCGTCCGCCCTTGCGGGCCGCGTCTACCGCGCTGCTGGACAGGCTGCCTCTGCCCTCCACGCCATGGCCACCTTACAGGTCTACCAGGCGCAGGCGCTGAAACAGCTGGACGAGGGTGGTCCTGATCAAGAAGTGATGCAGGAACTCCGCGCCGCCACCGACTTCGCCCTTCGAGCGACGAAGGTCACGGCGCGGTCTCTTGGTCAGGTGATGTCCACGGCCGTGGTCCAGGAGCGACACTTGTGGCTCAATCTGGCTCAGATGGCGGACGCCGACAAAGCTCGCTTTCTCGACGCCCCCATCTCCCAGAGCGGCCTGTTCGGCGACACTGTCGAGGATTTCGCCCAGCAATTCTCGGCAGTCCAGAAGCAGACGGAGGCCATCAAACATATCTTGCCCCGCCGCAAAGTCAACATCCCGCCGCCGGTGGCCCCGCCTCCGCCTGCCCATCGCCGAGGGCGCCCCCCTGCGGCCAGTAGGTCAACTCCAGCTCCCGCCGAGGGTCACGAAGCCGGGATGGCTACCCGGCGCAGAGCCGGCCGCAGGAGAGCGGCGCCGCCCGCCTCTCAGGGACCGGCCCGAAACACTCGCAAGAAAACTGCGAAACGTCCCTGACGCGGGCCTCCAGAGGTGATTGAGACTGCTCTTTAGGGGATGCTAACATCTACGCTCCCCGCTCCACGCTCCCGGTGGAGGGCCGGGAGCCACTGTGTACTTCAATGCTGCAGTCGGCCATCCGTCGACGGCACCCACAATTTTCTCAAAAAGAGCAAAATTCTCACCTCTGGTTTCGGCCTCGAGTTTCCTTTCTGAGCAGCACTTACACTCCTCAGAACCAGACTCGCGGCCGGCCTTCGCCAGCGCGGGATCCAGGGAAGAAGGTAAGCACTGCTTAGTGCAGTTAGACACTTCTCCAGGACGTTCATCCTTCTGGGCTCTGTCTCCTTCCCTGTCTCCCCCTAGGCTGCCCCACCACGGTCACGTCGGTCAACGTTCCCTTGATACCACTACGCTAGTTGATACGGACGGTACGGCCCGGCCCCAGGCGTCCGCCCAGACTCAGAGGTACCCCTTACATTCTTATTCGGGCAGGTGTGCCTCTGTTCTGCCTGCGGAGGTCGCGTTCCTACTGGCGAAGGACGCGATCCAGCCTGTCCCTCCCCCGGGACGAGGTCGGGACCCCTCAGTTCCGACTTCACGTGCCCAGTTAGTGTGGTGGGTTAATATCCGCCCTGGATGGAGCTCTGTCCCGATCCCTTCTCAGGCTGTCGGCACACTCGCTCATGACGAAGCACATACAGCTATGTTTCCGTCTCCAGGGCTGGGTTGCAGCCATCTGCCTGAAGGGCACCCGCTGTCGCGTCTCGATTTCCCCCCGACACACACCCCCTCGGCGGTCTGCTCCGGGGGTCGAGCTCTTCAGTGTGAGGTGCTTCCATTTGGCAAGTCCCCCTCCTTCCTGCCTTTTTTAGGCCATGGGAGCTCCCCTGTCCCCTCTTGGCAGACAGGAGTTCGCATCATCAACCGTCTCTTCGGCTGGTGCTTTGTATAGCCCACTCGTGAGTTCCGTTGTGCGAACATAGGGACCTGGTGCTTCGGCACCCCCGCCATCTGGTCCTTCAGGCCAGCCGAGGGGATTCGTTTCCTCGGTTAGGGAGCCGACTCGGTCCAACAAGACAGCCGCCTTACTACAATAGAGCGCGCAGTCAGTGCTGTAATCCCTGAGTTAATCAGACACAATACAGCGGTCCCTCTCAAAATCAGAGGCTCCTGGGGCACATGACAGCTCTAGCCGCTAAGAGCTGCTAAGCTTGTTTTATGTGAGACCGCTTCAGCACGATCGAGTCCCATGATGGGCATGGCATCTCGGCTCACTCCGGACTGGCGTTTTCCCGCAGTATGGCCGACAAGCCAGCTCGTGGCTTACCACGGGTTGGGTTGCCATGTACGATGGAGGCTTACAACCTCCCCATCTGCTCCCATGGAGTCCAATGTGGCAGATTTTGCTACTTGCCATTCTCTTGAAGCAGGAAAACTCAACCGTGCAGTCTATCGGCTCTCACGGCAGTCCACCCACCTGCAGGATGGCGACTCCACCCCGTGACGCAGCTAGTTGGAGTATATCGGTTGGCCAGCCACATCCGCCCGTCTTCCGATTCCTCTCATTGCCAGCTGCCTCTTTTCAGAGTAACGCCGGCACACAGCTGACCTCCGGGGCCCAAGTACGCCTTCCCCAGCGAGCCTCCTTGCACAGACGCTGTGCAAGTCCAGGGAGGACGAGGAGTAGTCTGTTGGTTGCGCTACAAGGATGGCCCACCCGGACTCAGGTCTTAGTAACCCCTCCCTCGCGGCAGTCCCTCCCTGTAGGGCACGAAAGGTTGACACCCAGACCTCTCCGGCCTTTACAGGCCGTGATACAACTATCACTCGGTACCGAGCTCCCGTGACCAGGCAGGCTTACGCACTGAGATGAGGTCTATTTGCTGGCATTCCTCTCGCTAAAAAGAGAGGTCCCACAGAGATACACGATTGCAGTAATGCTTCCCTTCCTGCAGGAGAGTTTGAGCGCAGGCTGTCCCCTCGACACTCCAAGTATATGCCGCGGCTTCGCCGCATATCACATGCAGTAGATGGAGCAAAGTAGGTAAGCATTCTCTGGTCGTGAGGTTTCACAGAGGTGCCCAGAACACACCCCATACCCTCTTGGGACCTTCCCGTCGCCTTCAGAGCCGTGGGACGCTCCTATTGAACCATGGGCCTCAGTCGAGCTAGCATTCCTGTCATTAAGACAGCGCTCCTGACTGCCTTGGCTTCCGTCAAGAGGGTAGGAAACCTACAAGTTTTCTCTGTCAAGAAACACCTCATACCCTCTTGGGACCCCCCGTCGCCTTTCAGGGCCACGGGTTGCTCCTTTGGAGCCTTGGGCCTCAGTCGAGCTAGAATTCCTGTCATTAAGACAGCACTCCTGACTGCCCTGGCTTCCTTTAAGAGGGTAAGATACCGACAAGCTGAGGTTCCTCAGTGGTGCTTAAAGCGCACCTCATACCTCTTGGACCCCCCCGTCGCCTTTCAGGGCCGCGGGTCGCTCCATTGGAGCCACTGGCCTCAGTCGAGCTAAAATTCCTGTCATTAAGACAGCACTCCTGACTGCCCTGGCTCCCATTAAAAGGGCCTACAAGCTTCTCTGCCAGCAAAGTGTGTCGAGAAATTTGGGCCCGGCGTCTGCCACGTTACCGTCGAGACCCCGGCCCGGTGCCCAAGGTTCCCACCACGCCTTTCCGCGATCAGGTGGTGAACCTGCAAGCTCTGCCTCGGAGGAGGCAGACCCAGCCTTGCGATGTTGTGTCGTTAAAAATGTGAAACTAATGAATCACTCGGCACTTCAGCCGCACCAAGCAGCTTCATCTGCCTCGGGATTCAGCAGAAAGGGAATGCTCCCCGAACTGAGGTTGGCTAAATGGGTGGTAGATGCCTTCTCCCTGTTATACTCAGGGACAGCCGTGATCCTTGGTTCATGGCACCTCACCAGCAGATGTAAAAACCAGAAGCTGCGGGCTGGGCGACACCCTACCTTCGCTTGGTTCTACAACCTTGCGTAGAGGCCGTTCTCCCGTGTCCTAACATGAGGACTCACAGGCGAGCGGGAAGACCGGCTGGTGTCGGCTTGCTGCGCCATTCCCATGTGGATCCGTGCGCTATTTCCCAGAATGTTCCCTCCAGCGAACCCTGGGTCCTTCTGCCCCGCAGTCAGGGCTAGGCGCGGAGTAGTCCTGCACTGTGATCCTGCCTGGGTCTCCTTCGCCCCGCAGGTTGTGGCTTAGTTTTTTTATTATTCCAGCGGAGGAGACCGCTGTTTCCCTCGTGTATCCCTAAAAACCTTTATGGATATATTGAATTATTCTCATTTCCACATGTAAAGATTTCATGTGCTCCGCCCCCCCAACCCATGCTTCAGTACAACTGGCATCCCTGGAAGGGCCCCCTTATTGGGCCTCAGGGCGTTGGGAAGGTTACGTTACACTTCGCCTCCCGGCACGTATACTTGTCAGTACGTGAAGTTGTTGCGTAACGCGGCGTCAGGGTCGTGGCCTTTTCCATAGGGCTAGTTCCCATGTAACGTCGAAGTGATTCGACTGAAGGGGAACGTCTAGGTTACGAAGGTAACCCACGTTCCCTGAAGGAGGGAACGGAGACGTTACATTCCCCTGCCACGTCCTGACGTCGCGCTGACGCCGGCTCGACCGGCTCTTCAGCAAAAGCCTAACTGAGTGATGCGCGCGGCCATCTTATATACCCGTATGTACGGGGCGTGGCCGGCGCGCACGTCCACTCGCCAATTTGCAATTGGCCTTTTTATATAAGGCTCAGAGATGATCGGTCTCTCGGGCGAGATCCCATGTAACGTCTCCGTTCCCTCCTTCAGGGAACGTGGGTTACCTTCGTAACCTAGACGTTTTTTTTACTCTGAGTCTGTCTGCTGGGGATTTTCATTGACTTAATGACTGTATGAACACAGACGAGCCATAACCAGATTCATCGCAAATCTTAATAAACTAAAAAAGGGTAATGTAATCAAATTAAATTCAAAAGTGTATTTTTAAATGGCTTGACATAAGTCACACAATTTCTACTTGGTACTGTACTGATTTCATAATCTTTAAATTAATATGTGTTAATGAATGAATAAATAAATGGTTCAACCAAACTTAAGTGCTAAACCAAAACCAGAAAAATGTTCCAGTGGCTTTGGCACTTGACAACAACTCTCACCTTTGTCTAGAGCGGTGGTTTAAGTGTGAAACGAGTGCAGTGTTTTTCCGAAAGCTTTATGTTTATAAAGTTCTCACAGTTGTCTAAACCTCAAATAAAAGAACAGCACTGCAGTATGTCTCCTTTGTGAAAACTTGAAAATGAAAACTTGCTGTTAATTTGATGTTAATTTATGCTCATGCCATCCAAGATGTTTTCTTCTTCTTCAGTAGAACAGTAAATACAATTTTTAGCTGAAATCAGTGATTCAGGAAACAAAATTAATACCTGTGGCTCCTGACAATATATTGAGGGTTTTAAGAAGTGAAATGATCAGTGTATGCAAGAAAGTCAACATTATTTACAATATTATTACATGGGGCATGTGCAAGCACCATGGTTTCTGGTAAAAAACGCCTTGCAACATTTTGTCGGGGATAAACACAGTCCTGTTATCTATAAAAATATAATGCTGCTTTGTAACTAACGTTAAGTTTGTTTACTTCGGCTTCCTGACATTATTATCTTACCAGTTAATGTTATTATCGATACTATGGCAGTCATTTACAAGTAGACGATCCAAAATACACCTCCAACATTGCAAACGACATCCAGACCAGAAACTTGAAAATAACAAAGAAAAGAAGGGCTTGACAATACTATTTAAAATCTCCAGCGAAACAAACACACTTTACCTCAGTATTTCACCTTAGTTCGCTGTTAAGGTTGAGTAATAACTTCCATTAAAAAGCAGAACATGCAAATGTGTTTCTCGGTTTAACTAAAGTAAAAATCAGCTACTATTGGAACTCTGGGGTTACACTGATCAGCCACAGCACTGAAACCACCGAAGTGAATAACATTGATTATATTGTTACAATGGACTTGTCAATGAGTGGGAGATATTAGTTTAGTTTAGTGAATAGTTTTGAAAAACTATAACACAATCAAATATCAAATGTGCTTAAGCTTAACTTGATGAAGTGATGATGGTGAGGGGGAAACTAGGTGTTGTGGTCAGAGCAGAGTTGACTTTGACTTCCTCTGCTTGGTGTAGGAAGGTTTTTTTTTTTTTGTCTTTCTGTCTTTGCTTTAGAAATGCAGTACATCCATCTTTAATGTTGTTTTGAGGTAAGAAGATTTTATTCTGTAGTGTAATCCATGACAACAAGATGAAGATCATTCTGCTTCAGCTCTGTGAGTTTTTACATGATATCAGTATATTTACATGCTTTGTACGTTTTTACATTTGTAAATAGTTTAATGCTATGCATCACAGGGGGTTTACATCAATTTCTTTCGTTTACTTATAGATGTGTTAATCTGTTGTCAAGCTGCAGTGGCAGATCTACTAACTGATTTGGGATCAAATGTGATCATAAACTGTGATCTTGATGAAAATGAGGTTTATTGGATTTTACTGAAAACACCAGATCCTCCAACAGTCATTCTACGATCATTCTTAACACCAGAATTACCATTTTATTTTAACAAAACATTCAGAAATAAATATTCAGTGCAGTTTAAACATCGTCTGGTGATAAATAATGTGACTGCGGATGAATTAGGAGTTTATTACTGTATGAACACACGCACACCTCCAAAACTCAGCAACAGCACCAGAATATACATCACTGGTGAGTTTATTTGTTCATTCAGTGATCAAATATTACTAATCACTGCTTACATACATATTTGTCATTAACTACACTATAACAATTATTTATTTTATAGCATTCAATTATATAATTTATATATAAAAAAATTAAATTACATGTATTATAAGTATCTTCAAAGCTACAAATCTGTACTACGACTGTGAACACTTTTATTCCAGAACCAACTCAACTAACTGTGTTAACTGAGTGTCACAATCATACAGTGACTGAGTATATCGAGCAGAATCAGGAAAATTGGAAGATTGCTGTCATCTCATCTGCTCTGATGAACGGGCTTCTAGTCATTGTGGTCATCAGTAAGTTATTTTCAACCATCAAGTTTTTATATCATGATTTTCTCCATAGGCAGCTCAGGTTATTCAAATATGTAAATATTCTTTATTAAGGTTTTTGACTAAATTATTATTGTGCAACCTTTTCTAAACACTGAATCTGAAAAACTGTTCCATTTCTAGAACTATTTGTTGGAAACAGAAGGTCAGCAGAACAATCACAACTCAACTCTGATCTACAGCAGACACCAGTTACAGAACAACATCCAGACCATTTACACTTTAAAAAATGTGAATCCACCCTTATTACTCAAATTAATTTCTGTCTTGATAATTAATAAGGATTCTTGCTGACATGTTGAATTGTGTTTTATAACACTTAATTTTGGTTCATATTTGTTCGGTTGTAGCTGAATATGCTAATATTGCTTTTTTCACCATGGACTTTTCCAAACTGTTTAACACATATTTTCTCATAACAAGTCAACAGCAAATGGGTACAAATATTGTATTTGTAATTTTTTATACATGGAAATATGCACCACACTTTGTATTTTATTGTCGGTAGCATGAAAACGTTTGAAAATTCCTGCAGATGAAATGTGTGTTTAGAAAGTTTTATCTTTACTAGTTGGTATCTCTGTGATTTTACAGATTTTTGCTGGAATTAATTTGTACTTGCTGAAATTGTTTTATGAGCGGTTGTAGATGTGGATATTTCTTTTTTTTCTACCACTTTGAGCTTGAATGGAGAGTGTGCGCATTATTATTTTTTTGATGACTGATTGGTCGAGTTTTTTTCATGCTGTTGGACCAAAAAGAGGCTATATTTTATAGGATATATAAGACTGTTTATTTGATCAAAATTACACAATAAAGCCTAATATGTGAAATGTCATGGCTTGTCAACCTAGTTTTCTCTAACTCAGAGGTTTAAACTTCCTCACGTATATAGCATTACTTTAATACCATATTAACTTAAACATCATATTTTAAAAAAATCATTATTGATTAATTAGAACTTTATGACTGTATGAACAGAAAACCTTAAGCACCACTTCCAGATTCATCACAAATCTAAATAAACCAAAAAAGAGTGAAAAAAATGTTTTTTAAATGGCTTGGCATATTTTATACTGTATTGATGTCATAACTTAATATGTAAATTAATATGTAATATTAATGGAATAAACATACTGAGTGTTATTTTCAACTGAGCCGAACTGAACTGAAGTGCTAAACCAAAAACATGTTTCACTGGCTTTGGCACTTGACAACCAACAGCTCTCACCTTTGTCTAGAGTAAAGGTTTAAGTGTGAAATGAGTGCAGTGTTTTTCCAATACCTTTATGTGAAGTTCTCATATTTGTTTAAACAACAAATTTAAAAAAGCATTGCAGAATGTCTCCTTTTATTGTCCACTAGATCTACACATTTAGCACTTGCAAATTAGTGTTAGTTCACCCCACAATGAAAAAATTTGCAGTTAATTTACTCATCCTCAAGCCATCCAAGATGCAGTAACAGTAAATAAGATTTTTAGCTGAAACCGCTGTCCTTGGCGATTCATAAAATGGTAGCACCTATAGGCATTTCAGAGACAAAAAAAAGCATATCAAGAAACACAAAATGAATAGGCCTACCAGTTGCTCCTTAGGATATGGTGTAATGAAGCGAAACATATCAAGTAAATAAACTAGTCTTAATCAACTCATCTTTTTACATAAAGCATGAGAAACTAATAAATGAAAACTTATAATTTGCCCCTTCGTCCGAGAGCTCGGTTCACTCATGCGTCCGAACTGTTGGAGGAACTGTGCCGCTGAAAGAGTTGTCAAAAACAGCCCCACAGGATCATATACGGTGTTTGGCTCATTTTGAGTGACACTTAGGCATGACTGAAAGTGAGTTTTGATTGAGTAACTTGTAAATTTGTTTTGCTTAAGCCCCGAACTGTTTAGACTGTTTATCCAGTTCACTAAAAAGAACCGGTTCGAAAAGATAACCTGACAGTCCGGACCGTTTGCAGTAGCCTACCCTGTGGAAAGCTGTAAAATAAAAACAAAAATATAAAATATAAATGAACGAATGAATGAATGAATAATAAATAAGATCTAATAAATCTTAAGAATAAATAAATGAGTATTTCTAGGTATGTTTCCTAATGTATATATGCATGCATGTATATAGGCCTATAAATTTTTCCACATTTATACATGTATTTATTAAATTATTAATGTATGGTGTTTATTTGTTTTTGTTTATTTATCATGTTTGTTTTAGCATTTGTTTATTTATTTATATATTGCATGCTTTGTCCATTTGGTATTTTCTGGATAATATTTTACAAATGTATAACATTTATATTTACAGGTATAAATGGTTTTTCTCCAGTAGAGGGCGCCACACTCCTTACTTTAGTAGAGTGCTCGAAAGATTTGTAATTGGGAAAGGGAAAAACAAAACAGATTTGTAATTGACAGCAAATTACAAAATTGTATTTTTTTTTTTAAATATATTTTTCTATTTTTTTGCATGAATTTACAATATCTTAAACAGTTCTAAGTAGTTGACTGTCTCTTGTTATAGGGATGTTTAAACACCATTTCTTAAAACATGGCAAAAATACCATATTTGACACACAAGTTGTAAAAAATCACAATTGCAACCTTCTCTGAAAAATAAAGTACACCTCTAAGGTGCTAAAAAATAAAGCAAGACATAAACCTCACCTTCTCCGTGTAAATACATCATCAAAACATCAAATTACCCTTCAAATAATTGCTCTCTGTTATTTTAAAAACATTTTTATTACACTGATCTATATTCAAGTCTTTGTTTTCTATTAAGTTTAGTTTTAATAGAAAACCTGCCCGCTGTTTTCTGTTGCAGTGGTTATGTATGTTATGTAATTCTTGCACATATAGGCTGTAGGGGGCAGAGGGTGAAAGAGTAAGTCATGTTACAGTTCTTGCTTGAGAAGAAAACTTTCAACACCAGGATGTGAGAAGAGTCCAATTCCATGTGTTCATGATATAAGTGGGCATTTATTTGCTGATTAAACTGATATTCTTTTTAATAAATCTATTCCAAATGTGTACACCATTTAAACTGATGTTCATAGGTTATCATCTGGAGAGACACTGAAATGACAGAAATTAGTCTAAACACACCTAAAGATATCTTAATTTGTATCGGATGTATTATATCATTGTTCTATTCTTTTTTTTTTTTTTTTTTGTATTTTACAGACACAATGCCATTAAAGGTCAGTCTGGTTCCTAAACACATAGATTGAGTTTGGATGTATCACCTGATGCCATTGTTTAATGTTTTATATTTGCTATCAGATTAGTGTTGCTGTGGCACCAGGATGCTGCAGTTATAAACATTGCAACAAGTGAGAAGCCCTCATTTCTCTGCAGATTTCTGCTGCTTAGATACAGTTGGATCCCCTTGAAATCATCAAGAGCCTCGTTAGTTTCTCAAAGACATTCTGATCATTGTTTAAAAGTTCTGCTCAGTCTGTTCCTCTTTTAACTAAGCAGATTTCACTGTGTATGCCAAATTTCAGCAGTTCTCAGCAAATACTGAAATACTGACTATTACAACATAAAAATACTGTTTTTGGAGGTTAAGGAAGTGTTTAGGACATTGCAGGCAAGAGCACATATTGTGACTTCATTGGCAACAGAGATGTTCAGATTGTTTTCATAAAACCCAGAAGAGGGTTTGCATTTGTTTCCACTGATCACATAAAATGTAAATGAAGTGGTGTGTAGAAGATGCAAATGTGTTAAAGGTTAAAGTTAAGGACACCATTAGAGTGTTTAGTGTAATAATAGAGCTGAATTCATACAGCAGATTAATTTATTAATTTATTATTGCATTAAATAAATATTATACAAGTTGCTTTGTTTGTTTCATTAAAAACCTCTCATAAATGGAAAAATACACAGAAAAATCATCAAGCAGAAGAGAAATTTACAACACTATACGCTTGCAGTGGTATTGTTTTTCTCAAGTGTCTAAAGCTTTTCACAGTATACTGTAAATGTCTCCATGCCACACTTCTTATAGTCACATATTTAAAATTTTTTGAACCCTCACACATTCCTGCTGTCATTGTGTTTCAATACATTTTATCATCACTTTAAAGTACATCAGGAATGTAGATCTTCCAGTGACATCTTCATTCTGACCTGAAAGAGAGAAACAAATGTCAAACATACAGCCTTTTCAAAAATATGCCATTCAAATTTAATTCATATTGGTTTATAGACATATGGACATTCAGATTTGGCTTTGTGTGTTTGCTTACATTAATCAAATAAAAAAAAAATGTCCCACATTTGTTGTGTATATCTATATATTCTTTTTCATTGTTATCATATTAATATTTTTCTTCAGTTTGACATATTATTGATCCAACTAGTACCTGGAATGAAAAACACTGCATGAACAAGCATTTTGTATTGCATGTGTGTTTGTATTATATCATTGTTGTGTTTCTGTATGACATGGACATAATGACATTGAAGTTTGTTCTGACAGTGATCAGACTGGTTCTCAAATACAAAGACATGTGTCATTTAGTTTGCGTGTCATCTGATGTTTGATGTTTTAAATTCACTAAGGCGTGGAGTTTCTGTGGTGATACTTGGCACCAGGATGTTGGTGATAGAAACACTGTCACAAGTCAAAAACATTTCACTACCATATCACTACTAAATTCTGCTGATGATAGAATGTAATAGGGAATTAATCAATCAGATTTGGTAAAGGATGTATAGTTTAATACTAATAAAAACAAAACCATAAAACCAAATACATTTCAACACAACATGAAGAAGTCATATGCCATAGGAGGAGAAGGATTGGCTTTTCTAAACTATTAATTAGTGTTTTTCTCTTTGCGCTCTCTATGTGAGAAGAAAACCTTTCACTTTTCATTACAGAGGATAATCTGTAAGCATAGATGGATGGATTCAAATAGAAGCATGCAGATATTTGCCTGAAATGTGTATCTTTCTTGAGGAAGAATTCATGGGAAGTAGAGTTCAGCCAGAAGAACCAGCAGGAAAATCAGCGCTGGTGGCACTTTTTTTTTGCGAATGAACAAACTGACAAAACTAATAGCAACAGTGCTGGCAATATTGCATAGACGCTGACAACGTTATGACCTGAGCTGCATGTAAACAATGTTGAGAGCACCTTAAGCACGTAACCCTTCTTGGATTTAAGAATAACCTTCCAATCATTTGGCATGATTTTTCATGCAAACATCAAAAGAAGACAGCACTTGAAAGTCCAACACTCCCTTTACAGAAGTAGTACCTACACTATCTTCAAAGAGAGTGCTCATAATTCAACTGTCAGCAGCAGTGTCTGGTGTCACTGTAATAATATTACGTTTTTCAGTAACTAGTAGTGTAAGGCATTACTCGTCTGAAAATAGTAATATTATTACAGTTTTCCCGAGCTAGTTACTTGCGTTACATTTGCCAGTAGCACCTTCATCACACAAGGCACACAACCCAGAGAACAGAAGGGAAGGGGAGGGGGGCGTGAATGGAACAGTGATTGGTCTGGGTTTTGCACGAAGTATCATTCACCATCACCGATTGGTCGACACCCAGCAGCCGGCAGCAGAGCGGTACCCGCAAAGACAGATGGGGAAAAATGGAAGCGTCAACAACGGCAAGCTCTTTTTCAGAGGAAGGTTCCCAGCAACAGAAAGCTAGTTTCGACAAAAATTTCGATAAATAAGCTTGTTGCCTCGTATGTAGTAGAAGAAATGTTACCTCTTTTTAGTCTGTTGTTGGCATAATAAAAACCCTAAAGAACACTCCTCCTTTATATGTTCTCCCTGATGCATCTCAGGCAATTGTAGAGTAATTAAGAAAAAAAAAACTAGTAATATAACTAGTTACTTTCTCCAGGGAGTAATAAAGTAAAGTAAGGCATTACTATTTTGAGAGTAATATATTAACTAGCCCAACACTGGTCAGCAGTGACACAAACACAGACTTTGCTAGAGATTTAGGTCCAAAGCAAAGTCCCAAGTGAGCAATGCGGAGGAGCGAGGGGGTTTAAGCAGCTCACAAAAAGAGAACAGGAAAGAGGTTACTTCAGAGGTGGAAGGTAGGATCAAAGAGGATTCAATAATTGTGAGCAAAGTAGATTGTGGTGTATTGAGATAATGTGTATGGTGATTACTTGATTACTTGGTTTATGTCTGGTTATCATTGATTCCTTGTTTAGGAGCCAGTATATAAGTCACGTGATGTATTGCTGTGATGACGCATGTATTCACCTGAGTAAAGTGTGCTTGATGGCATTTGTTGGTGTTTTGCCTCGTTAATACATAACATAAATTGGCGACGAGGAAACATTATGTGAAGGAACATGGCACAAATTGGAAGACTGGATGAATATAAACCAGAAAATGAATCCTGGTCTGCATATATCGAACGAGTGGAACTGTTCATGATTGCTAATGATGTAGATGAGGCGAAGCAAGTGGCGACTCTGCTTAGTGCTATGGGAGCTTCCACTTATGGATTGCTACGGAATTTGGTTCAACCTCTAAAGCCGAAGGATAAAACATTTAAAGAAATCGTTGATATCCTCCAAGCCCATTTTGAGCCCAAGCCGTTGATAATAGCTGAACGCTTCCGATTTCAGCGTTGTGTACAAAAGCCCCATGAAACTGTGTCCCAGTATGTTGCTGAACTTAAACAGTGTGCGTCGAAATGTGATTTTGGTGCAAGTTTGGATGAAGCTTTACGTGATCGCTTTGTGAGCGGAATTCAAAGTGAAGCATGCCAACGAAGATTGCTTTCTGAAGACGCTCTTACGTTTGCACGAGCATTTGAAATTGCTCTAAGCATGGAAACAGCTGCCCGGGACACGCTTCAGCTGAGGAAAACGGAGGATTCAGCGGCAACTGTGCATAAGGTAAATGAAAAAACTACTCACCACCAAAGATATACATGCTATCGTTGTAAAGGAAGAAATCATAGTGCTCAGGAATGTTATTTTAAAAATTCGAAATGCCATAATTGTGGAAAGATGGGTCATGTAAAGAAAGCATGCAGAGTTAAAGAGAAGTCACATGTGAATAGATCTGCTTGGCCACAGAACAAGCATAAAGTTACAGCTTATATGTATGCTGAAGAGCCAGAACTGGAGATGTTCTCGGTGTTAAGTGATTGTGAGAAACAGACATTCCGAGCGAATTTTACTGTGAATCAGCAAGATTTATTGATGGAAGTCGACACAGGAGCTGCTGTGAGCATTATTTCGCAAGAAATGTACAAGCAGTCATTTGCTAATTTACCACTGGAGGGAGCTCACGTAAAGCTAAAGACGTACACAGGTGAAAACATTCCAGTTTTGGGCCAACTCACTGTTACTGTGCAATACGAAGATCAAGTAATTAAGTTACCGCTGATCGTAGTGGAAGGGAATGGACCAAATTTGTGTGGTAGGAACTGGCTCCACAAAATTAAATTGAATTGGAAAGAAATTCGATATGTAAATCAAATGAGACAGCCCAGGTCTATCCAGAAGGTGCTTGAAAAGTATGATAAAGTTTTCAAGAATGAGTTGGGCACTTTGAAGGATATTAAAGCTACCATTTCAGTGAAACCAGATGTGCCACCAAAGTTTTATAAAAGTCGTCCACTACCTTTTGCCATGAAAGAACGGGTGGAGAAGGAAATTGATCGATTGGAGAAGGCAAAAAATTATATCTCCAGTAACGTATAGTGAGTGGGCTGCTCCAGTTGTCCCTGTAATTAAAAAAGATTCAACAATTCGTTTATGTGGAGACTATAAGGTCACTGTCAATCAAGCTGCCAACACTGAAGTGTATCCTCTACCACGGATGGAGGACATTTTAGCCACTCTAAGTGGAGGCAAGGTATTCTCCAAGATTTATCTAGCTCAGGCTTATCAGCAGGTCTTGTTGGATGATGACTCCAAGAGATATACAACAATTAACACACACAAGGGACTTTATGTCTATAATCGTCTGGCATTTGGCATCAGTTCGGCCCCTTCTATTTTTCAACGGATAATGGAACAACTGATGAAGGATCTGAAAGTTGTTGTCTATTTGGATGATTTGTTGATTGTGGGTAAAGATGAGGAAGAACATCTAGTAACTCTCTGTCAAGTTCTGCAGCGTCTACAAGACTCTGGATTAAGAGTGAAGAAATGTAAGTGTGAATGGGGTCAGACACAAATCGAATATCTGGGTCACGTGATAGATGGAAGAGGAGTGTACCCAACTAAGGACAAAGTGAGGGCTATTCAGGATGCACCAGCACCTTCAAATGTGAAAGAGCTGCGAGCCTTTTTAGGCCTGGTAAATTATTATGGACGTTTTGTACCACACCAGAGCACTGTGTTGGCACCACTATATAGGCTGTTAAAAGAGCAAGTGGTTTGGCAATGGGGGAAGAAAGAACAAAGTGCTTTCAATAAGTGTAAAGAACTGTTGACCAGTGATAAAGTGTTAGTACACTATGATCCACAGTTACCTCTGACCTTAGCATGTGATGCTTCAGCTTATGGAATTGGCGCAGTGTTGCAGCATACAATGCCAAATGGTGAGGAGCATCCTATTGCTTATGCTTCACGTACATTGTCCCCTGCTGAAAAGAAATATTCACAGATTGAGAAGGAAGCACTGAGCATCATTTATGGAGTTAAGAAATTCCATCAATATCTGTGGGGAAGGTCGTTTAATTTGATGACTGATCATAAACCTTTAGTGACCTTGTTTGGTGAACATAAGCACTTCCCAATGATGGCTGCTGCTCGCATTCAGCGATGGGCTTTAATCTTGTCAGCATATGATTATCACATTCGTTACCGTAAGGCAGAAGATCACGGAAATGCTGACGGCTTGTCACGAATTCCTTTACCTGAAATCACAGATGTGGGCACAGAAGCCATTTCAGCGCATATCAACACCCTCCTGACGAATCACCTTCAAGAGGCACCTCTGAATGCATCACAGATTGCCAGAGCGACTAGAACAGACCAAAAGCTTTCTAAAGTTTTCAAGTATGTAATGGAAGGTTGGCCAAGTAAAGTGTCTGAAGAGTTGAAGGTGTTTTATGCTAAAAGAGATGAATTGTCAATGGAACAGGGATGTGTGTTATGGGGCACACGAGTGATTGTACCCATCAAATTTCAGAAAGCTGTGTTGCGTGAACTTCATTCAGGACACCCTGGCATTGTTAAAATGAAAGCCCTGGCACGCAAATATGTATGGTGGCCAAAAATTGATATGGATGTAGAAGGAAGTTGTAAAGAATGTGAAATCTGTCAGCAAGAACAACGAATGCCGACTCAAGTCCCTCTTCATCCATGGGAATTTCCGGGTGAGTGCTGGAGACGGTTGCATGTAGATTTTGTTGGTCCTTTCCTGAGTAATATGTTCATGATCGTAGTGGATGCTTATTCCAAATGGTTGGAAGTTTTCCGTATGTCACAAATTACGTCTCAAGCTACAATTACCAGATTGAAGAGAGTGTTTTCTGCATATGGATTACCTGAACAAATGGTGACTGATAATGCAACTACTTTTACTTCTGATGAATTTCAAAGATTTGTGAAGCAGAATGGCATTTTGCATACTACCAGTGCACCTAGACATCCAGCCACCAATGGATTGGCAGAGAGATATGTCCAAACATTTAAGCTGGGCATGAAAAAATTGAAGAATGAACAAATGTGCATTGATGATAAAATATCTTTGTTTTTATTGCGCTATCGTACCACCCCAAATTGTACTACAGGTCAGTCACCATCTGATTTATTTCTGAAAAGACACGTCCGCACCAGATTGGATTTCCTAAAACCAAACATACATGAAGCTGTTCGCAGAAAACAGTATTTGCAAAAAAATCAACATGATTATCAGGCACAAGAAAGATCCTTTGCTGTGGATGATGCTGTTTTCTTGCGCAGCACAGTGGGAGGAGATCCAAAGTGGTTATCTGGAGTGGTGGTACAGCAGACTGGACCTGTGTCGTACAAGGTGTGTGATCCAGTATCGACCACTGTGTACAGACGACATGGTGATCAATTGAGACCACGTCATTCTTCCTCAGAGGCTTATGATGATCAATTAAAGTTGCGTAGCTCATTACCGACTCAGAAGCCTCAAAAGGAGATGACTGAAACTGGCAGTCCAGATTCTGGGGTAGATGAAACATCAACAGCTGTATGTGAGCCTGAATCATCAGTTGAACCACCTGAATACTTGGCAAGTCCGGTGGGTCTGCGGCGTTCTAAACGGACTATTAAAGTACCACAACGTTTCAGAGATTGAGTAGAAATTAATGTTTTTATTAATGAAGTTAATGTGGTGTTAATTTAAATGGGGAAGGTGATGTGGTGTATTGAGATAATGTGTATGGTGATTACTTGATTACTTGGTTTATGTCTGGTTATCATTGGTTCCTTGTTTAGGAGCCAGTATATAAGTCACGTGATGTATTGCTGTGATGACGCATGTATTCACCTGAGTAAAGTGTGCTTGATGGCATTTGTTGGTGTTTTGCCTCGTTAATACATAACATAGATGTTTTGTTATTCATAACCGAGGTAGTAAATTGCACTGCCCAGACAGAAAAGAAGACAATTAAGATTCAAATTATAGTCAGGGCAGCAGAAAGATTCTTAGGAGTCAAGGATATATTATGGGAAAAGATCAGGGATTGGCTGGTGAATCAATCTCAGTCAAGTCAGGAAGCTTGGTTTGGATAGATGGGACCATTTTCATTTTACAATAGAATGAAAGTCTTGTATATTTCCAATAGATTGGAATTTGAAAATGTTATTAATGATTGGGACATTAAACCTGTTTTGATTTGTGTACCAGAGTCGTGTCTTAAACCCAAATTTGATTTTGTTTTAAAAGGGTATGTTGGTGAGAGAAGAGATCGTGGGGAGGGCAATGGTGGAGGGTGTACAACATTGATAAAGAAAGGTATACAATAAAATGTTATGCAAAGGAATAACAAAAGAATATGTGGTAGTGGAAGTGTGGGTTAATCAATTTAATTATGTAGTAATAAACTTTTATAATCCATGCAAAAAAAAATGTATGTTGATTGAAATAGAGCAAATAGAAGGTCGAAATGAAGATAGGGTGGTTTGGTGTGGGGATTTTAATGCACAGAATATGTTATGGGGAGGCTTAGTGACAGGTGGTAATGGATTGGTGGTGGAAGATTTGATAGAAATTTGGTATGCTAAAATGATAGGAGTAATACAAGGGTAAATGGCAACAAGTAAAGAGTCTGTGCTTGATCAAACAATGGTGTCTGACTCAATTGCAGGGAGTACTGAATGGAAAATAATGATACTAATAGCATTAATTATTTCTATTAAAAAGCACGGGAAAGATCCAAGTAATCATATGAATTATCATCCAATAGCTTAAACGTCTAATTTATGTAAGGTAATGGAGAGAATGATAACTGATGGACTGACATATCAGGAAAATGGAACTGGTTTAGATTCAATAGTATCTTTAGAAGATGAAATAAGAAAGGTTTTCGTAAACAAGGAAAGTGTCATCGCTGTTTTCTCTGATATAGAAAAGGCATATATGATATGTTGTGGATTATTAATTCAATTAGGAAAGTTGAGTATAAAAGGAAGAATATGAAATTGGAATAAAGAGTTTTTAACTGGAAGAAGTATTAGGGTGAAAGTTTTTGGAGATATATCCTCCAGTGGTACAATCGATAAAATAACACCCCAGGACAGTGTAATAAGTTCATTGTTATTTATCATCATAATTAATGATGTTTTCTCATCATGTTTGGGGACATCATTGTTTGCTGATGATAGGGCTCTTTAGTTTAGACTTAGAGGAAAGAATATGGAGTATAATGCAATGTGCATTAAAGGAAGTAGAAAAATGGTCAAGGGC
The DNA here is from genome assembly GCF_049309525.1 of Garra rufa. Taxonomy (NCBI): domain Eukaryota; kingdom Metazoa; phylum Chordata; class Actinopteri; order Cypriniformes; family Cyprinidae; genus Garra; species Garra rufa. The sequence goes on along the minus strand of NC_133367.1, from coordinate 35,286,843 downwards.
AAATGATTTTAAGTTTTCAGCGAAAAAGACAAAAAATATGTTTTACAAATATGAAGAGGAATGTAGATATTAAGTTAAAATTATATAAAGAAGAACTAGAACATGTAAATATGGGACGATTTCTAGGAGTATGGTTCGACAGTCGATTAACCTGGAGAGAACAAATAGAAAAGATGGTGGGAAGATGTAAGTGATGTAATGATGTAATGTCATGAGGTGTATATCGGGTCAGGAATAGGGAGGCAATAGATTGGCTACTACAGATAAGAAGAAAACAATTAATGGTGTCCTATTGGGCAAACTTAAGTGGGCAGAGTGGAAATCACCCTACAAAAAAGTTCTGAGACCTAGCTGGGAACATGGGAAGAAAGAGTGTAATAGTTTTGGATGGAGATGGTTATGTTGAATATGCGCCAATAATTCCTTTATTCCTAGTGCCATTGTGGGTTATGCTCCAACCAAAAGTTGATCTAAGCTTATTAGAAAAAAGACAAAAGGAAGGGTCCTCTGAATATAGGTCCATATAGGTATATGATGTAAGGGAATATTTGGGGTCAAAGTATGGAGAGTGATCCACAGATGCTTCAAAACATCCAAAAACAAGTTGTGGGCTCTGCATTTGTAATACCCCCCCCCCCCCCCCCCAAAAAAAAAAAAGAATTAGAACAATATAATATCAGACTATTTGTCAGTATATACCTTTGTTTCTTGTTTGTTTTGCTTCTAATCTAAATCCTACCAAGAGGCCTGAGGGTGGATGGAGAAGCTGAAGCTCTATGGGTGCTTCTCAATATCCCTCCTTGTTTCCTCGCTCCTCAGTCCTCCCGGAAAGCGATCGAGCCCAGCCATCTTGTAGGACATCTCAATTCTCTAATTGCACTCTAATTGTGAGGAGGTGAGGATCGAGGAGTGAGGAGGCTTCCTGAGGAGTCTTGAGCGAAGATACACAGGTCTATCCTATGCAGAAGTGTTTTATCGACTAAACGTGACGCACTCCTCCCCATTCAGATCTGTCGTAAAAATGCATATTTATATTTTACCTTTGCAGTGTAAATAATGTCATATATTTTAACAGGGCATCTTGCTTTGGTAATAATTTTTATGAATGCCTTAAATAATGGACTTTAACAACATATGGGCAGATCCCTTTAGCGCGGATTCCTCCGACCTCATTTCCTTTCCTTAAATCCTTCCCTTGTATCCTAAGAGGGTGGAGCTAAGATGTGAGTAAAGGAAGCAAGAAAATAAGAAGCACCCTATGAAGACTCTGGAGGGGTACAAAAATCAAGGGTGATTGCATATGGGTTGGTAGGATAATCCAGAGATTGTAGTTAGAGTGTCAATGATCCATTTGAGAGATAGGTGGCGGTAATGCACTTATAAGTCTGCGATCCGTCGTAAAACAACAAGTAGAAGAAGATGCTTTTCGTGAACAGGTTGTGCATTTCCAAAGTCTACCAGCAGGGACTTATTTCCCCATTGTTTTATGACGATATCGCTAAAGAACCAGGAAACGTAAAAGGTTCAGATATAAATTATATCGGGGCACCATGATCATCGGGTATGTTTATAATTTTTGCATGAAATTCTGTTTCCACAAAACAAGCTGTACATCCCACATTTGCACGTTTGATCTGCCGCGATAGGTCATACGTGCAAAAAAGTTTGCTGGGCTCGCATGTGCATTTAGCCTGCTTTGTTTTTAAACTAAAAACACTTAAACTATAGCATTGACAAACGTACACTTTCAGCCTTGTTAATGCATTAATCACAGTTTGATTAATTAACGATGCTCAGATAAATAGCTTAAACTATTGTTTCGATTTCACTATTAGCATTAGCATGTTTTAGGCTATTGCCTTTTTGTGTCGCGGTGCATATGCTTAAATGTTTATATGATCAGAATTAGATTGACCGAGCCTTACGATGCATTCGAGATATTAAATATTTTACCTGTCGGGGGAAGGGGTGAAGATGCTCGCTTAACAACACCATTTAAAGTTACTTCTGAATCATATTTTACGGTTTATACAACATCTAGATATTAAATAAGTGAAAGTGTTAAAGTCATAATTAAACATTTTAAGGGCTCTAGTGAATATTCATGCATAAAGACATACTTTGAAAAATAAAACACATTATAAATATGGGTAAAATATTATAATTCAAATATTTAGTTTGTTAAAGAGAAAGTCCACCCAAAAAATGAAGATTCCCTTTCGGGAACTCTACACTGCGTCATCAACGCTCTGGGGAATGCCATTGGCGAACCCGGCTCTGAATCAGTCTTCAACCAATAGGATGACGGGAGTGACGTCACCGGGGGCGGTGACGTAGGCGACCAGGAAGTATATAAGCATGTGCTTTTCAAACCGGCTTCAGCTTTTGTCATTCAGCGAAGCGCTCTGTGTCTGTCTGTCTGTTTCATTCCACTGTTTTTCTGTGCCAGTTTGCACAACTTTTATTTGAGTGGATATGTTACCAACCAAAAAAAAAAAAAAAAAAAAAGGGGGAAAGTAATTTAGCGGTTTAGCAGCTTCACAGACAGCGTGTCCCTCCCTGCCAAGCAGAGAAGCGTCTGTTGGTGGGGATACACGCAGTCTGTGTGTGGCTGTGTGGGTGCGGAGCACGCTCAGTCAGCCCTTGAGGGGGCTGGCTGTTTGCGGTGTGAAAGCGCGCTTTCCACTGCACGTACTCCGTTCTCGGAACACTCTCTTTGAGGAGAGAGTGTTCACCAGCGTTCTTCGCGGGTCTGGCCCCGCTTCCGCAAAAAAGAGGCGGAGCAGCAGCCGCACTCGAGCGATTACGCAGCTCGATCTGTTAAAGGGATGGAGACGGGTAATCCCCTATCTCCTCCCTCGCATAGCAGATCGGATGATCTCCTACTGGGTGAGGAAGCCCGCGTTGCGGTTCTTCCTACCAGAAAGAGGTCTCAACGTTTCTCTTGTCTTCCTCCGAGGAGGTTGATGTGGAGAACGTTGTCAAAAGTATTTAACCGCCCCCCGATTGCCTCAATGTTAGGAGCTTTGGAAGTACTGAATAAAGCAATGAGCCGTAGGAAAGCAAACTATTTGTTTTCTTCGGACTAAGTCTGCACTTCCAAAAAGGAGCCTTTTTTCTTTCCCAATCTACACAGTTAAAAAGAAACACTGTTTAGATCGGAAAAATCCAGTTTTACCCGCTCTTCACCCCCTTTTTTGAATAGTTTGCTATTAATAATGGGGGCTGAATGAGCACGGGTATAAGATGGTGCCGGGGGTTGAACAGACGCTTACCAGCTATCTGTCACCCAGTCTGGCATCATCACTGGAAGCTCCGTCTTTGCTTTCCAGGCCACATGTATATAATACAAGCCTGATGTGCAAAAGTACACGTGCCGGATGCTGTACGGGAGCAGTAACCGGTCGTGTATCAGCTCCTTACATAAAAGGCTCTTAATGGAGCGTTGCAGTCCGTTATTCCTCCGGTAATACCTAGAGGACGGGGTTAGCAACACTCCTGACCGGGGGCTTCGAACTAAAGCCCGATCTGAGGGTCGTGCTTCAGTCTGAGAGGTCCTCGGCTAAGACAGGGAGATCTGACAGCCAACCCTGCCAGTGTAGCAAGGCGCGGCAATCTCCCGCGAACATTATTCTCTAGTCGTTCTGCCCGGAAACGTAGCAGAGCTAGAGAGTTCGCTACCCCCATGGGGGTCCTCAGAGGAATTAATTCAGATGCTTCCTGCCAGTGAGCTGCTACAGAGCTCTGAATTAAAAACTCTAGGTAGTACCAGAACCAGTCTGAGACTGATTCCCTTAGTAGGATTTCGAGCAGCATGAAAATTACTGCTGAATATATCTACGTGGGACCTGCATATGGGGCGTTTTTATTACTACTGCCCAGGGCAGGGTCTGGTTATCGATGGAGGGACAACTGGCAGCCAATTGCTGGTTTTGGAAGCCCGCTAGGCGGTACTTCCTCCAGCAAATGGCCCTCAGTGCTCCGTTTATCCTCCTCTGAGGAGGTGGATACGGAGAGCGTCACCGACGTTCCGTTCCCTCAATCGCCCGCACTTGCAGCTGCAATTCAGGTGTCTCCTGCCGGTTCACCGTTACAGGGCACCAAGCTGTAAGCTCAGGGCAAAATAGAGGCCAGTCTCGAGAGGCTGGTACCCTCAGTAGAACTTCTGGCAGCGTTATTACGTCTGCCGACAGTATCTACGTGGGTCCTGCGTACTGTGAAGAAGGGTTACTATATCTAAAGAACCCTCCTTCAACGCGGGGCTTCCACCGAGGTGGGCTCCGAGCAGGCTCTAGACAGGGACCATCGAGATGGTCCCTCTTCATGAAGGATGGGGGGCTACGGCCCTTCCTAGATCTCAGACAGTTGAATATTTCAGTCAGAGTAACTGAAGTTCAGACTGGCGGTTACGTCACAAATCAGGTCCGAGGACGAATTTGTCACGATAGATCTAAGAATGTCTCCATCCTTCCTCAACAACAGCAGGGAGCTCTTCTTTCAGCCTAGCACTCTCCCCCCGAACTTTCGCAGAGGGTGTGGATGCGGCTCTGGCTCCTCCATGATTCCAGAGCATCCATATACTCGACCACTGTAAGCCAGGCAGCATCGAGGTGCTGCTCTCGCTCACATGAAAGAATTGGGGTTGAGACTCAACGCCAAGAAAAGTGTGCTGTCTCCATTACAGAGAACCACTTATCTATGTGTCGTATGGGATTCGACCACGATGCAGGCACGGTTGTCTCCTGCTCGGATCGAGTCGATCCTTACTGCAGCAAATGCAGTCAAGCTAGGCCTGTCACTCACTGTCAAACAGTTTCAAGTACTGTTAGATCTTATGGCAGCAGCAGCCAACGTGATACCTTTTGGCCTGCTGCACATGAGGCCGCTACAGTGGTGGCTCAAGACCAAGGGATTTTCCCCGAGGGGGAAATTCATTCCGCAAGTTCAAGGTCACGCGGCAATGCCTACGTGCCCTGGACATGTGGAGGAAATCTTGGTGTTTTATGAGAGCAGACGTCCTGTCGAGGCAGGGGCCAAGGCCCGGGGATGTATGCTTCACCCATAATGAGTGAAGCAGAGTTAGAGAGTGTCTGGCCAGATTCAGGGGATTCATTTGCGACTCATGAGATATCGCAATGGCCCCTCTGGTGCTCTCTACTGCTTCCAGCTCCTACGGGACTGGATGCTATGGCACAGACATGGCCGAGGCCTCGTCTGTACGCCCTTCCCCCCGATCGTTCTACTCCCTGGAGTTTTTGAGGGTGACCCCTGAGGGGGCACATCTCATGGAGATCGGTCTCTCAACCGAGGTTGCTGAGACCATCCTTTTTACTCCAGAGCTCCCTCTATGAGGAAGTCCTATGGCCTTAAGGGAAAGTGGTTTACTGCGTGGTGTAACCAGCACCAAATATGACTCAGCTTACTGCCCAGTTGGTACAGTACTGAAGTCGCTGCAGTCTCGCTTCCCGCAGGGTTGACCCACTCCACCCAAAAGGTGTTCGTGGTGGAATTATTGGCCTTCCACGCCCCTTTTCGGTGCTTGTCAGTGGTTAGAGTCCCCTGGGTCATATGCTTTCCTTCAACAGTGCACCTGATCAAGAGCAGACGCCCGGCTGAGGCCCGGGGAATGGACTTCACCCCGTAGGGTGAGGCAGATATAGAGAGTGTTCGACCAGGCTCAGGTGGACCTCTTTGCGACTCATCAGATATTGCAAGGTCCCCTCTGGTTCTCTCTAGTGCTTCCAGCTCCGCTGGGGCTGGACGCTATGGTACAGACCTGGCCGAGGCTTCGTCTGTACGCTTTCCCCCCGATCGCTCTGCTCCCAGGAGTTCTAGAAAGAGTGCGCCGGTACGGAGTCAGTCTACTACTAGTAGCCCCTTACTGGCCGGCCCGAGTATGGTTCTCGGACATTATTTCCCTCCTCGACGGCTCTCCGTGGGAGATTCCGGTCAGGAAGGACCTTCTTTCTCAGGCTGGGGGCGCAATCTGCCACCCCCACCCAGAGAAGTAGAAACTGTGGGTGTGGCCTCTGAGGGGGCACACCTCATAGACAGTGGTCTCTCAGCTGAGGTTGTTGAGACCCTCCTTCACTCTAGAGCTCCCTCTACAAGGAAACTTTATGGCCTTAAGTGGAAGGTTTTCACTTCATGGTGTGAAGAGCGACACGCAGACCCAGTCCACTGCCCGGTTGGTACAGTGCTGGAGTTTTTGCAGTCTCACCTCTCCATAGGGCTAGCCCACTCCACCCTGAAGGTTTACGTGGCGGCATTATCGGCCTTCCACACCCCTCTTGGTGGCATGTCAGTGGGCAAGAACCCCTTGGTCATACGTTTCCTTCGTGGTGCACTCAGGATAAGGCCTCGGGTGGTACCCAGAACTCCTTCTTGGGATCTCGCTGTGGTCCTTGAAGCCCTCTCTCGGCCTCCATTCGAGCCCATTGAGGAGATTTCAGATCGCTTCCTTACAATTAAGACGGCGCTGCTGTTGGCTCTTACTTCTCTGAGGAGAGTAGGAGACCTTCAGGCCCTCTCAGTGGCCCCTTCATATATCGACTTTGCGCCCGGTTTGGCCAAAGCGTTCCTCTACCCTAGACCAGGGTACGTACCGAAGGTTCCAACAGCAGTACCACAGCCAGTCACCCTACAGGCCTTTTATCCTCCTCCATTCGTGGAGAACGACCATCGGGCCTGAGGGCCGAGGTGGATAACTCTCCCTCTTCGCTGGGTGCTCCCCAGGCAGAGATGTTATTCCGCTTGCGTCCTGGCAAATTTCCCAGGCGAAGCAACCGAGCATCATGGCATACTCCCCAGACGCTACCTGTCCCTCTATGTCTGGCTGGTCCCCAGACTGAGGTAGACACTCTCCTCGTGAGCCCGAGGGCCGAGGCAGATCATATCCCTCTTCGCTGGGTACTCCCAGGCAGAGATGTAATCCCACTCACGTCCTGGCAGTTTTCCAGGCGGAGCTAATTCAGTCCCTCTCGTGCTGGCTGTTCCCCAGACAGAGTTTGGACTACTTTCCTCGAGCGCCTGAGGGCCGAGGTTCTTGCTATGATTCCTCTTGCGCTGGGCACTCCCCAGGCAGAGATGTAATTCTACTCGCGTCCTGGCTGTTTCCAGGCGGAGCTATTTCCCGTGCTCTGGCCAGAGTTTCCAGGCACTAATTGCATCCCTCTTGATCCGGGTGCGCCCCGACAAAGGATTGCCCTCTCCTTGTGTGCCCGAGGGCCAAGGAGGACCCCTCTCTGGCTGGTGACCAGACTAGGGTGTATGACCTAACCTCGTGGGCTCAAGAGCCGAGGTTTACTCAATCCCTCTTCGCTGGGTACGTCCCAGGCAGAGATGCAATCCCGCTTGCGTCCTGGCACTCTTCCCAGGCGAAGCAACCTAGCGTTCTGGCATACTCCCCAGACGCTACCTGTCCCTCTACGTCTGGCTGGTCCCCAGACTGAGGTAGACACCTTTCTCGTGAGCCCGAGGGCCGAGGCGGATCATATCCCTCTTCGCTGGGTACTCCCAGGCAGAGATGTAATCCCGCTCGCGTCCTGGCAGTTTTCCAGGCGGAGCTAATTTAGTCCCTCTCGTGCTGGCTGTTCCCCAGACAGAGTTTGGACTACTTTCCTCGAGTGCCTGAGGGCCGAGGTACTTGTTATGTTCCCTCTTGCGCTGGGTGCTCCCCAGGCAGAGATGTCATCCCACTCACGTCCTGGCAGTTTTCCAGGCGGAGTTCTTCTGGTCCCTCTTTTGCTGGTGTCCCCAGACAGAGCGACCACTTTCCTCGCGAGCCCGAGGGCCGAGGTATATGCCACTTCCCTCTCGCTCCGGCACTATTCCCGGACGGAGGTGTAATACTTCTCCTGTCCTGGCAGTTTCCCAGGCGGAGAACCGTCAGTGCTCCTGCAGGTAAGTATCAACGAGCACTGCCCTCTGATTCCGGGCTGGTCCCCCGGACAGAGGTGTACTGCCTCTCTTGCCCTGGTAACCCCAGGCAGAGAGCTTTTCCTGGCTTGATCCACCAGAAGCAGCGCTTCCCCTTTTTTCTTCCCAGACAAACACCACTGGGTAGGAATTTGGAATTCTGGAGACGTGGGCATATCGTTCCCCAGAGCGTTGATGACGCAGTGTAGAGTTCCCGAAAGGGAACGTCTCAGGTTACGTATGTAACCCTGGTTCCCTGAGGGAACGAGACACTGCGTCATGGGCCATAATTCCCGCATTCCTACCGCGCATCGCTTCATTCCTGGAAGCTGAAGCCGGTTTGAAAAGCACATGCTTATATACTTCCTGGTCGCCTACGTCACCGCCCCCGGTGACGTCACTCCCGTCATCCTATTGGTTGAAGACTGATTCAGAGCCGGGTTCGCCAATGGCATTCCCCAGAGCGTTGATGACGCAGTGTCTCGTTCCCTCAGGGAACCAGGGTTACATACGTAACCTGAGACGTTCTGTCATTTATTACTCACCCTCATGTTGTTCCAAACCCTTAAGATCTTTCTTCATCTTTGGAACACAAGTTATGATACTTCCCAAATTATCCTAAAGCTTTCTGACCCTGCATAGACAACAATGCAACTGATATGATCCAAGCCTAAATAAAATAAAATAAAAATAGTAATGTGACATCAAAAAACTTAATTTTATGAAGCTACAGGAATACTTTTTTGTGTGCAAAGAAAACAAAAATAACTACTTTATTCAACAATTTATTTTCTTCCATGTCAGCCACGAGAGTATATATGCGTGTGGTGCTGCTAAAGCAGAAGCCGGCCTTCTATCATAGAACTTGGATGTGATGCACCTTGTTTGCAAGCAAAGAAGACACATGCATTGTGGTACTGTCATGATCACAAATCACAAAAAGAAAACAAAAGTAACGACTTTATTCAAGTTCTTTTCTTCTGTGTCAGATTTTGACACGCATTCATGAGAGTACCCTGACACATGTGTTTATGATCCTCTGATTGTAAACAAGGCGCAGAGCATCCAGGTTCTACGTCAGAAAGCCGGCTCATACGTCAGCAGCATCACACACATTTTGGTACTCTGTGAATGTGTATTGAAGATTGATAGGGAAGAGAAGACATTGTTGAATAAAGTTAACTTTGTTTTCTTTGTGCCTAAAAAGTATTCTCATCAGTTAGCAGTTAGCATCAGCAGCATCATGGCTGACATGGAAGAAAAGAAATTGTTGACTAAAGCACAAAACGTATTCGTTTCATAAAATTAAGATCGAACCTCTGATGTCACAGACTATTTTATCAATGTCCTTACTACATTTCTGGGCCTTGATCGTATCAGTTGCATTGCTGTCTATGCAGGGTCAGAAAGCTCACGGATTTCATCAAAAACATCTTATTTTGTGTTTCAAACACAAATCTCTTAGGAGTTTGGAACAACACATGGGTGAGTAATTATTGACAGAATTTAAATTCTTTGGTGAAATAATCATTTTAAAGTAATTTAGTACTATAGGTTTGTTTGCAATCACATGGTTCTGGAGGACAGGAAGTTATTATTTTTTTCATAGGAATCACTAGCAGAAACTCAAAATGCCTATGTTTTGAGTTGTTTATGGAAATTGGTCAAACCTAGAAATATAATTTCTTATCGAGTATGATAATTTGGAGGAGAGTCGGATAGTGCTTGTGTGTGCAAATGGTTAATAAAAGATATAATAATATATTAAGATATAAAGAAATGTATAAATAGATACAGGGTGAGACAGTGAGAAATGAGAATTTGCTAAATAACACGTAGACACGATGTAAATAAGACATTATATTTGCGATTGATTACGACGGAATCTTGTGAGATTGCTATAAATTGAAGTGAGTGACAGCTTTTTAGTGACTATGGAAGCGATATTTGCTCACTTTACGTGCTGCTAACAGGACCAATAGCCAAAAACCCATACAGCAGTTTCAGGAGGGACATATATCCTGCATTTTTCATATAAATGTGGGAATAACTTTCAAAGTTTGCAATCAGGCTTACTTAGTTTATAATTTACATCCTCGATGGCAGGCAACTATTTCAATTTGGTTGAACAAATCGTCTTTATAAGATGAGGATCACATCCAACATATGTTGTGATTTTCAGTTTATACCTTTCTCTTGTAATAGTATCTAAACCAATGCATTACAGACTTTCCTCCATCTCATCCATTCTGCTTTTTTAGTCACGCATGTAAAACAAAACTTTTATTCAAATTCTGAACTGATTATAGTGGAGAAAGCAAGGAAATAGCGCTTTCATATAGTCACTAAAAAGCTGTCACTCACTTAAATTTATTGCAATATCCGTCAAGATCTCGAAACTACAAATATACATCGTGTCTACATGTGGCATTTAGCATTGAGTAAATTCTCACTGTCTCACCCTGTGTAATAAAGGTGACGTGCTGGACGGACGAGACGAGAAACAAGATTACAATAAACACTATCTTTTAATATATACTTAGAATAACAGGCAGGAACATCCACACACGAACACATTGAACGATTAAAGACCGACATAAGACTAAACTCAAAGACAGACTTATAAAGGCAAACTAATTATCAAACACAGGTGACACAGATGACTAATAATTACAAGGACAGGTGTAACAGATGACGGTGACGAGGGCTAAACCAAATGACAACAGAATGGCAGGGGGAGACAATGGGTGAAACCAAAGACATAAACAGACAGAACTGTGACATTACGCCCCCCTCCGGAAAGGCGCGTCCTCGCGCCGTGGAAAAAAGAAAAAACGAGAGGGGCGGAAAAACCAGGATACCAGAGTCAATGAAGGAGGGGGTTCCGGCGGAGGACGCAACCCCCGGAGGAGGACCAGAACAAAAGTCCATGTGAAAAACCAGACAGTCCAGAGGGGCGACGACGGAGGGAGGAGCCAGGGAGGACATGGGTGGGGCATAAGGCAGGAGGAACCGACCCAGACCGCAGCCATGATGACGGCCCACTGTGGAGCAGATGGAATAGGAGCCCGAGGCGAAGATGGAGAGCCGATGATCCGGGGTGACGCCGAGGATCCGGAGGGCCAAGGTGGAGCAGGCTCTGGCGCCCGAGGCGGAGGCGGAGTCCCGGAGATCCGCGGCGGAGCCGGAGCGACAGAGGATGGAGGCTGTGCCCGCAGGAAGGAGTCCCAAGGAGCCGGTGGGACGGCGCGACGAGGCACAGCCGGAGGAGCAGAGTCCTGAGGAGCCGATGGGGTGACGACTGACCAGGGCGGAGCCGGAAAGACGATGGAGCCCGGTGGAGCTGGTGGATCGACGGGCGACGATGAAGAGGAGGGCGTCGAGAGCCGTGGTGGAACCGCGGGGTCGAAGGGCCGAGGCGGAGTCCAGGACTCGGAGGCTGGAGGCGGAGCTGAGGAATCCTCCAGCCGAGACGCCGATGGAAGCTGGCAGTCCCGCGGCGAGCCCACTGCACAGGTGGTGGGCTGAGGGTGAGCTGGGGGACTGACTGCTGACCTGGGAGACTTGGGGCGGCTGGGCGGAACCAGCGGGAACTCAGGACTGCTGGGCGGAACCAGCGGGAACTCAGGACGGCTGGGCGGAACCAGCGGGAACTCAGGACGGCTGGGCGGAACCAGCGGGGACCAGGCAGATTCAGACAGACGAGGGCGGGTGGGAGGGAAGTCTATACAGGTCAGTGGCTCAGAGAAAAAGTCAATTAAGTCACATGAGTTGTCTTGGGCAAGATCCGAGAAGAAGTCTATTAAATCCCCAGAATTGGATCCAAGCTCACCCTCAGCGGTGGTGCAGTGGGCAGGGCTCTCTGTAGCCCTCTCTTGCTCCACGTCGTACTCCACCGTCGCGGATGTTGATGCCGGCTCTCGCACCTGGTCAGATGGGTCAGGCTCTGTCGCTCTCGGCTCTGGCACTCCATCTGCGGTGGGCTCAGGCTGTAACTCCGCATGTCGGGGTGATGTTTGGCTGGGTTCTGGGTCGTGAGTGGGGTTGACGTCCTCCTCGATGACGCCGACAGTCCAGGGAGAGTGGCAGGACGCCAACACCCACTCGATGTAGTCCGGCAGGCTCTCTTGAGGACCCTCCCCGGATAGCAGCGCCTTGGTGGTGGAATTCAGTCCCAGGTGGTAATAGATGCATAGGCTGCTATTCGGGAAGTGGGAATGTTCTGCCAGGGAGAGGAACTCACGTGTATGGTCCTCAAGAGAGCGTTCCTCCTGCCTCAGGAGGATGAGACAAACAGTAGGGTCCATAATAGATCAAACAATAAAAAACAAAACACTGAGGGAAAAAAGACGGAAAATAAACGCAGGGGAAAGTGCCGGGTAAACTTTTTTCGGTCGGTCTTTCTGTAATAAAGGTGACGTGCTGGACGGACGAGACGAGAAACAAGATTACAATAAACACTATCTTTTAATATATACTTAGAATAACAGGCAGGAACATCCACACACGAACACATTGAACGATTAAAGGCCGACATTAGACTAAACTCAAAGACAGACTTATAAAGGCAAACTAATTATCAAACACAGGTGACACAGATGACTAATAATTACAAGGACAGGTGTAACAGATGACGGTGACGAGGGCTAAACCAAATGACAACAGAATGGCAGGGGGAGACAATGGGTGAAACCAAAGACATAAACAGACAGAACTGTGACACCCTGTATCTATTTATATATTTCTTTATTAATATCTTAACATATTATTATATCTTTTCTTAACCATTTGCATTTCACGACACAGCAATGACGTCATGTGCAAACAACCTATAATGCAGAGTCAGACCTGCAAGTCAACGGTAGAAGAAGAAAACGGGACTCGCAAATCTGTGGCCACAGAACCGCAAAATACGAACGCAATGAGCCAAGTGTCTCTCTAAGCATTTTTCTCTCGTGGAAAACCATAAATGCTTAATATGACTTAATGCATCAAGACAGTGATGTTAAAAGACCAAATTCTATATACAGTTTAGTAATAAAATGTATGTTGTAGTCCTAAACTACTTTTAACTGTTTAACCATCACAGTGTCTTGTCTCCATTGGAAACGCAAATGTAGGCCTGTCACCATAACAAATTTTGCTGGACGATAAATTGTCCAAGAAATTATCGCGATAAACGATTATATTGTCGATCTGAGACCATTTTCATCTAGAATAATGATAATGGCATAATAATGCACATACGCCTTTCAAAATTCAAAAACGTTTATTTTTAGACTATTTACACTGAAAATGGAAAACATTTTAAATATCCACAATAACAATGAATAAAACAACCAAAAACAATAAAAGCTATGGACTCTCAGTCTCTGTTAACAAAAAATGCACTTGAATAAATACCAAAAACAATAAATAAAATGGATATAAACAAAATTGCACTTCAAAAAATATTAAACAATAGGCTCAACATGCATTCCATAACAGGCAAAACTGCCTGTTAGGACCTTTGTAAACAAACAAACAAAAAGCCTCAAGCCATATGCAAAAAACTTTTGAAAAATAATTTCTCCAGCAAAAAAAGCGAATTGCAGTCTACGTACACCAATGATGAGAGAGAGAGATAGTGATTTTATGGCAGATTCCGTGCAAGAAATACCAACATGTTGACTTTGTGTGGCTTAAGGCAGGATCTCTCAGGAGTAGCAATGTTGCCAGCTGTGCCAACCGTTTTTAGTCGATACTGTTTTGTGTTTTACAACAAATGCGACATACCGGTTCGCTCAGGTTAAGTGGTTCACCACGGTCATTCGGTTTGAATCCGAAGTTTGACTTTGAACTTGTTTTTTCTGTTTCTGCAGTTGGTGCTTCATCTGTGCATTTGCAGTGCTGATAAACAAAGGTGAGCGCCTAAACTAAAATTAAATAAAACATTTATGTCACGTGTATAAATGCCCGATTGTTGGTTTATAATTACATTTTATGTCTTTTCAGTGTGTCTGCTGGTCACTGTAGAGGGTTTTTTTGGCGGTTCTATTGTCCTGCCGTGTGTTTCTACTGAACATCATCATAAACTTCAAGACATTAATGTGCTTTGGAGAGACAAAGACAGTAAGACTATTTATGATGTAATTAAAGGTGAAGATTCAGTAAAGCAACAGGATGAACAGTACAAGAACAGAGCTGAAGCTTTCCCTGAGGATTATTTGAGAGGAAACTTTTCCATCAAACTCAAAAGTCTTACTGACACTGATGCAGGACAGTTCAGCTGTTTCATCACACACTCGTATGAACTTCAAACTGTACAGCTGATGATCAACGGTGTGTAAAATAGTTAATTTATGTTTAAAGCTTTAAATGAAAAAAAAAAAACGTCTGGATGCTTCTGTAAAGCGTATGAATTCTTTATCACAGTGCATTAATGTGTTATTTGATTATTATTTATTTATTTGCAGAATCAACAGCAGGAAAAGGAAACTAATCCAGTGAACAAGAAAACCAAGGACCAGAATCACAATCTGGAACATATTGGAAGATAGTGATCTGTGTTTGCACTGCCTTTGCATTACTTGTAATAGTTGTTGTGTCTATAATAGTCATGGTTTGCAGGAAAAACATATCTCAGCCTGTCTATATAGAAGGAACAGTGGCAAGCTGAAAGTTATAAGTTTTAACAGACTCGCTTTCTGTCATTTTATGATTGTACTGCAAGTTCAATGTTACTTTTAGAAGAATTTGTATGACTTTAATTGTCTTTTTGTTGCAAAATACTGTTACATGTATTTTTTTCAGGCACCCATATTAACAAATGAGTGTTCACATTAGAACACCTTGTCATGATTAACCCCTTAGTGTTCCAGTAAAATTAGCCTAAACATGCAGTGTACCGCAGGCGGTACAGTGAAACGCAAACAGGTTAATTGTATTTTCTGCTGCAGCTAATGCCATACTTATGAGTGAAGTGGGAGTAAAGTATTATACTGTTTTGTGCTGTTATACTCTTGTTGACAGAAAACAATGTGCACTGCTTGTCCTTGTCACATAACAATGAGATCTAGAAATGCTATATAAGAAAGACTTTTTGCTGTCAGTTGCTGAACCACAAGTGTACTTTCTTCAAGTTGTGTTTGCCAGAATAAATGTATTATGTATTCTCTATTTTATGCTGGTTAATATTACAATTTGATACAGTAATTCCTGACAACACATCGGCCAAAGTAATTATTTCAGTCTACGCACGATGTGCTTGAAGCAAAACATGGGATGAAATTAGGGTTAAGATCCGCTCTGCAGAGTATAATTACTTGCTTGATCTGCTGTCCTCCAGTTTAACAAAGTGAAAGGCTTCTCTTTCCCAGCAAAAGCGTATGGGGCTGTCACGTGATGAACGAACGACTCAAACCCGAAAACTCGAGAGATGAACTAATCAATTCTGTTTCCGGCTCAGGCAGCATAGGTAAAGCGAATGAGGCTGTCACGTGATGAACGAACGACTCAAACCTGAAGACTCGAGAGATGAACTAATCAATTCTGTTTCCGGCTCAGGCAGCATAGGTTAAGCGTATGAGGCTGTCACTGTACTGTTCAATGAACGAGACGACACCAGAGTTTTTGCGAACATCCGACTGTTTACTGTTACTCTATACTCTCTCAACCTCCTTGCTCTAGGCAGGACTAAACAATCACACATCACAATCAGACATGCATCAGGATTGACGAACAGTCTCTGTGAACAGAACGATGCATTCCTTTTTCGTACAGAGTACACAACAGTCACGTGATGAACGAACGACTCAAACCTGTACAGATAGAGGTGAGGGAGCTAATCATAGACTGAAGACCCAGATAAACAATGAATTAACCTTTTCTTTTTCTAATAGTATTATAGTTTTGTCTTGTTTTTAGTGTAATCAACGTTTGTACAAGCAGTACATGTGTTATGGAAGTAACACGTAGCTTTTTAATTATATTTTGGTAAAATGATCGAAATGACTCGAAAAAAGATTCGTTCATTTTGCTGAACGAGACTCAAAGATCAGAGTTGGTAAAATGATCCGAACTTCCCATCACTATTCTGGAGGAAGAATTCATGGGAAGTAGAGTTCAGACAGAAGAACCAGCAGGAAAATCAGCGCTGGTGGCATTTTTGCGAATGAACAAACTGACAAAACAAATGGCAACAGTACTGGAAATATTGCATAGACGCTGACAATGTTATGACCTGAGCTGTAAACAGTGTTGACAGCACCTTTAGCACATACCCCTTCTTGGATTTAGGAATAACCTTCCAATCATTTGGCATGATTTTTCATGCAAACATCAAAAGAAGACAGCACTTGAAAGTCCAACACTCCCTTTACAGAAGTAGTACACTATCTTCAAAGAGAGTGCTCATAATTCAACTGTCAGCAGCAGTGTCTGGTGTCACTGTAATAATATTACGTTTTTCAGTAACTACGAGTGTAAGGCCAGTGTTGGGAAGGTTACTTTGGAAATGTAATAGGTTACAGATTGCAAGTTACTTGATTTAAAATGTTATAAGTAGTGTAACTTTTCAATTACTTTATAAAAGTAAAGTAACTTATTACTTCTAATTACTTTTTGATTACTTTTCTAAATTTCGAATATTTTCAACTGTTATTCATTTTGAAACATTTAAACCAGGCAGAGTTAATCTTACAGTAGCACTCAACATTGATTATTGTCAGACTTTCAAAATCCTTTATCACTTGAATTAAGTAAGGGATAATATACATCTTTATTTTGCGGTAACAACTGGCTACATACATCAACAACATTATCCCACTTATTACTTAACTGCTTCATAGATTATTTTGATGTTTAGGATAAAATTAGACACAAAACACTGATCTGAGTTGAAATATTTGAACACAAAGCTTTCATGAAGAAATCAGTTGCTAACAAATGGCAAATTCAAATTAGACATTTTAGGTTTACAGTGCAGTCTTACCAGTTTTCTTACACAACATTTCACCACATAAATAATTAAGGGAGTAGTACTAGTTTGTTAGTTAACTTATAATCCATTACAGTCTACAAAAAAAAATAAAAAAATAAATAAATGGCAGCAGCTGTGTTTGTATGAAACAATAGAGTGAGTCCAAGATACCAGGATGACGGAATTAAGAAATTGTCCACATAATATTGAATTAAGCTTTAATCTTAAAAAATACAGTTTATTTATAAACCCAAATAGGAAATAAAACAGTTATTGAATAAGCATGTGTCCTTTTATGTGTCCTAAACTCCTGAAACATTGGTGTCTCATTTTAGAGCAGTCAATGCAATTTATGAAAGAAGTGAATTAGATCTGTAAGTGGGGGTGAGTGGGTGAAAAAATTCAGATGTAATCCCATTTGTAATCACTGGCATTTTTCAGAAGTAACTGTAATTTAATTACATATGTTTTTTAAGTAACTGTAACTAATTACAATTACATTTATTTTGTTAAATTACGTAATTCCGTTACATGTAACTAGTTACTCCCCAACACTGTGTAAGGCATTACTCGTCTGAAAATGGTAATATTGTTACAGGTTCCCCGATCTAGTTACTTGCGTTACATTTGCCAGTAGCACCTTCATCACACACAAGGCACACAACCCAGAGAACAGAAGGGAAGGGGAGGGGGGCGTGAATGGAACAGTGATTGTTCTGGGTTTTGCACAAAGTATCATTCACCATCACCGATTGGTCGACACCCGGCAGCAGAGCGGCACCCGCAAAGACAGATGGGGAAAAATGGAAGCGTCAACAACGGCAAGCTCTTTTTCAGAGGAAGGTTCCCAGCAACAGAAAGCTAGTTTCGATGGGTGGAGATTCAGTCATTATTTTGAATATGTTCAACGGAAGGAAAATAACTTGACGGTGAGAAACTCTGCCAGGAGAGAAAGCTGCTCTCCACCGCTGGTAACTCTAAGCGACAGAGTGACATGAACGAGCAACCCCACAAACAGCAAAAACTTTCATGTGAACATGAAGTACTACCAACATCAAAATCCGAGATAAGGTTGTTGGTGTAATAAAGACCCTAAAGAACACTTCTCCTTTGTATGTTCTCCCTCCATCTGATGCATCTCAGGCAATTATAGAGTAATTAAGAAAAAAACAAATGAAACTAGTAATATAACTAGTTACTTTCTCCAGGGAGTAATAAAGTAAAGTAAGGCATTACTATTTTGAGAGTAATAATGTAATATATTATTTTTTTGAGTAACTAGCCCCAACACTGGTCAGCAGTGACACAAACACAGACTTTGCTAGAGCTTTAGGTCCAAAGCAAAGTCCCAAGTGAGCAATGCGGAGGAGCGAGGGGGTTTAAGCAGCTCACAAAAAGAGAACAGGAAAGAGGTTACTTCAGAGGTGGAAGGTAGGATCAAAGAGGATTCAATAATTGTGAGCAAAGCAGATTTTTTGTTATTCATAACTGAGGTAGTAAATTGCACTGCCCATACAGAAAAGAAGACAATTAAGATTCAAATTATAGTCAGGACAGCAGAAAGATTCTTAGGAGTCAAGGATATATTATGGGAAAAGATCAGGGATTGGCTGGTGAATCAATCCCAGTCAAGTCAGGAAGCTTGGTTTGGATAGATGGGACCATTTTCATTTTACAATAGAATGGAAGTCTTGCATATTCCAATAGATTGGAATTTGAAAATGTTATTAATGATTGGGACATTAAACCTGGTTTGATATGTGTACAAGAGTAGTGGCTTAAACCCAAATTTGATTTTGTTTTAAAAGGATATGTTGGTTAGAGAGGAGATCGTGGGGAGGGCAATGGTGGAGGGTGTACAACATTGATAAAGAAAGGTATACAATAAAATGTTATGCAAAGGAATAACAAAATAATATGTGGTAGTGGAAGTGTGGGTTAATGAATTTAATTATGTAATAATAAACTTTTATAATCCATGTAAGAAATTAATGTTGATTGAAATAGAGCAAATAGAAGGTCGAAATGAAGATAGGGTGGTTTGGTGTGGGGATTTTAATGCACAGAATATGTTATGGGGAGGCTTAGTGACAGGTGGTAATGGATTGGTGGTGGAAGATTTGATAGAAATTTGGTATGCTTAAATGGTGGGAGTAATACAAGGGTAAATGTGGCAACAAGTAAAGAGTCTGTGCTTGATCAAACAATGGTGTCTGACTCAATTGCAGGGAGTACTGAATGGAAAATAATGATAATAATAGCATTAATTATATCTATTAAAAAGCACGGGAAAGATCCAAGTAATCATATGAATTATCATCCAATAGCTTGAACTTCTAATTTATGTAAGGTAATGGAAAAAATGATAACTGATGGACTGACATATCAGGAAAATGGAACTGGTTTTCTCCTTATCAGAGGCTTTAGGTGTGGAAGAGGGACTTTGGATTCAATAGTATCTTTAGAAGATGAAATAAGAAAGGTATTCGTAAACAAGGAAAGTGTCATCGCTGTTTTCTCTGATATAGAAAAGGCGTATTTGATATGTTGTGGAAAGAAGGATTATTAATTCAATTAGGAAAGTTGAGTATGTGCAATTGGAATAAAGAGTTTTTAACTGGAAGAAGTATTAGGGTGAAAGTTTTTGGAGATATATCCTCCAGTGGTACAATCGATAAAGGAACACCCCAGGGCAGTGTAATAAGCTCATTGTTATTTATCATCATAATTAATGACGTTTTCTCATCATGTTTGGGGAAATGATTGTTTGCTGATGATGGGGTTCTTTGGTTTAGACTTAGAGGAAAGAATATGGTGTATAATATGAAGAAAATGCAATGTGCATTAAATGAAGTAGAAAAATGGTCAAGGGCAAATGATTTTAAGTTTTCAGTGAAAAAGACAAAAAATATGTTTTACAAATATGAAGAGGCATGTAGATATTAAGCTAAAATTATATAAAAAAGAACTAGAACATGTATATATGGGACGATTTCTAGGAGTATGGTTCGACAGTTGATTAACCTGGAGAGAACAAATAGAAAAGATGGTGGGAAGATGTAAGTGATGTAATGATGTAATGTCATGAGGTGTATATCGGGTCAGGAATAGGGAGGCAATAGATTGGCTACTACAGATAAGAAGAAAACAATTAATGGTGTCCTATTGGGCAAACTTAAGTGGTCAGAGTGGAAATCACCCTACTCAAAAAGTTCTGAGACCTAGCTGGGAACATGGGAAGAAAGAGTGTAGTAGTTTTGGATGGAGATGGATATGCTGAATATGCGCCAATAATTCCTTTATTCCTAGTGCCATTGTGGATTATGCACCAACCAAAAGTTGATCTAAGCTTATTAGAAAAAAGACAAAAGGAAGGGTCCTCTGAATATAGGTACATATAGGTATATGATGTAAGGGAATATTTGGGGTCAAAGTATGGAGAGTGATCCACAGATACTTCAAAACATCCAAAAACAAGTTGTGGGCTCTGCATTTGTAATACCCAAATTAAAAGTGAATAAGAACAATATAATATCAGACTATTTGTCAGTATATACTTTTGTTTCTTGTTTGTTTTGCTTCTAATCTAAATCCTGCCAAGAGGCCTGAGGGTGGATGGAGAAGCTGAAGCTCTATGGGTGCTTCTCAATATCCCTCCTTGTTTCCTCGCTCCTCCGTCCTCCATCCTATGACCCGAAAACCGATCAAGCTCAGCCATCTTGTAGGACATTTCAATTCTCTAATTGCACTGTGAGGAGGCGAGGATCGAGGAGTGAGGAGGCTTCCTGAGGAGTCTTGAGCGAAGATACACAGGTCTATCCTATGCGGAAGTGTTTTATCGACTAAATGTGATGCACTCCTCCCCCTTCAGATCTGTCGTAAAAATTTATATTTATATTTTACCTTTGCAGTGTAAATAATGTCATATATTTTAACAGGGCATCTTGCTTTGGTAATAATTTTTATGAATGCCTTAAATAATGGACTTTAACAACATATGGGCAGATCCCTTTAGCGTGGATTCCTCCGTCCTCATTTCCTTTCCTTAAATCCTTCCCTCGTATCCTAAGAGGGTGGAGCTAAGATGTGAGGAAAGGAAGCAAGGAAAGGAAACGAGGATGCAAAAATAAGAAAGGAGAAGCACCCTATGAAGACTCTGAAGGGGTACAAAAATCAAGGGTGATTGCATATGGGTTGGTAGGATAATCCGGAGATTGTAGTGTCAATGGTCCATTTGAAAGATAGGTGGCGGTAATGCACTTATAAGTCTGCGATCCGTCGTAAAACAACAAGTAGAAGAAGATGCTTTTCGTGATCAGGTTGTGCATTTCCAAAGTCTACCAGCAGGGTCTTATTTCCCCATTGTTCCAAGTGCACCTGTCTGCAGCCTGCAGATCGAGGCGGGGCTGAATCTGGGGTGGGGCTGCACGTGTCGCCCCGCCCACATGCCTTCTCATTGGTAGTAGGTAAAGTAATGACGTCGACGCAACATCCCTCCCACAACTCATCTCATTGGTTAGTGAAATGGAATGACGCCAAATGCAGTTGGAAACTATACTTATGAATTATACGTTTTATATAAACGCGGAATCCTTTGCTTATTTATTCAGCTTTCAGATGTGTACAAATCTCAATTAAAACGTACGCATATGACTGGTTTGTGGTCCAAGGTTACATACATTTAAAAGCATGTTATGCAATGTTAACCAGTGGTGTTTATTTACAGCTTTTTTTTTTATTATTGTCTTAATTGTTAATAAGATACATAAATGTGGAAAATTATCAGCAAGAGTGTCCACTATCCTTATGTTCTTAAATTAATAAATAGAAAAGTGTTGTTAAACATCAGAGTTGTTTATAAATACAAACATTTATGACACATGAATGAATTATGACGACACACAAATGAAGTTCACTGTTATTTATTTAAGATAATAATGTTCACAGTTATTTCTGATTCTCCCTCCCACAGTCTAATGACACGCAAAATAGCAGTCTGGGTCCTCTGTGCTCAAATACATTAATTTCTCTAAGAAATTGAAATAACACCCTATAACAATCTGTTGACCCTTCCCGAAGTATATCTACTAAAATGAAACATATTTTAATTTCTTCTAATTTCGCTATTAATTGACCATATCGGATTACTTCCTTGTTTAGTCAAGCCAGCTAAGTCATTTCTGGTCAACTGTAGTGTGCCGTAATATGAGCGTACTTTGTTCATTTTCTCTACATAATCCATTCACAATCGAAGAAAAGTGTTGTTTGTCTTAAGAGGACCAAGCGTCCGTTTCAAGAATGACAGATGCCAGTTTAAAAAAATAGAGTAATTCGGCTAAATATACGCGATTCATTGTTATGATTGACAGTAATAACTGGACCGAACATCTGACAAGCTGAGGTAAAAAAAAAAGCTTAAATGATTCAGACTAAATTTAGAGTAACAAAACTACAGCGGTAACAAGTATGGTTAATAGATCAATAGATTTTAGAGTTCAAGATAAAACTTAAAAGATGTTATTAAATTTTATATAATATTTAATATTCCTATCGATTCACATTGAGTGCATTATTTAATTATTATACCATAATTATTTAATGTATTTGTAGTGAACTATATATTAGTATTTAAATAATTTACCTTTATAGGCTGTTTGTGTGTGAGCTTAATGATTTTCTGCACTTCCTGTAATATTAAGGACGGTAAAAGTACTAAAATTTATAATACTAGTAATTTTATAATAAATCGAAAAGCAAGACATCTTGAAAAATGTAGGGAATTTAAAAGGCAGCTGCATAATAAATAATCCTGTGCTGCCATCTTTTGGATATATTGGGTAATTCCATATTACGCTCCGTGCATAAGGTCAATTGTCTTCTTTCAGTTTCATATTTCCTGCACTCTAATATGAGGTGTTCCACTCTTTCTTCATGCCGGCAATATTCACATTTCCCTGTGCCATGTTTACCTATTTTCAGTAATGTTTCATTTAATCCCGTGTGTCCAAACCGAAGCCTTGATATTTTTGTCTCTTCTCGCCTATTCCTCTCTGTACACCTTATTTCTCCCACTCTCCTTTGAATCTTATGAAACCATCGTCCTTTTCTATTTTCTTCCCATTGTTGTTGCCATTGTTTCTTTAATTTATTTTTTATAATAATTTTTGTTCCTCTAATAATTACTGTAAAATCAATTTGATTATTTTTAATAACTTCTTTTGCTATTTTATCTGCTATTTCATTTCCCTTAACTTCATAATGTATTCAACGTCATTACTTTGCCACCAATGAGATGAGTTGTGGGAGTAACGTTATTTCGACATTATTAATATACCTACAACCAATAAGAAGGCATGTGGGCGGGGCGACACGTGCAGCCCCGCCCCAGATTCAGCCCCGCCTCGATCTGCAGGCTGCAGACAGGGGCTTCTCCATTGTTTTATGACGATATCGCTAAAGTACCAGGAAACGTAAAAGGTTCAGATATAAATTATATCGGGGCACCATGATCATCGGGTATGTTTATAATTTTTCGCATGAAATTCTGTTTCCACAAAACAAGCTGTACATCCCACATTTGCACGTTTGATCTGCCGCGATAGGCCATACGTGCAAAAAAGTTTGCTGGGCTCGCATGTGCATTTAGCCTGCTTTGTTTTGAAACTAAAAACACTTAAACTCTAGCATTGACAAACTTACACTTTCAGCCTCGTTAATGCTTTAATCACAGTTTGATTAATTAACGATGCT
This sequence comes from Garra rufa, assembly GCF_049309525.1. Classification (NCBI taxonomy): domain Eukaryota; kingdom Metazoa; phylum Chordata; class Actinopteri; order Cypriniformes; family Cyprinidae; genus Garra; species Garra rufa. Next base: position 35,263,217 of record NC_133367.1, on the reverse strand, counting down.
CAGATAAATAGCTTAAATTATTGTTTCGATTTCACTATTAGCATTAGCGTGTTTTAGGCTATTGCCTTTATGTGTCGCGGTGCATGTGCTTAAATGTTTATTTGATCAGAATTAGATTGACCGAGTCTTACGGTGCATTCGAGATATTAAATATTTTACCTGTCGGGGGAAGGGGTGAAGATGCTCGCTTAACAACACCATTTAAAGTTACTTCTGAATCATATTTTACGGTTTATACAACATCTAGATATTAAATAAGTGAAAGTAAGTGTTAAAGTCATAATTAAACATGCTCTCAGATATAAATATCACATTTTAAGGGCTCTAGTGAATATTCATGCATAAAGACATACTTTGAAAAATAAAACACATTATAAATATGGGTAAAATATTATAATTCAAATATTTAGTTTGTTAAAGAGAAAGTCCACCCAAAAAATGAAGATTCTGTCATTTATTACTCACCCTCATGTTGTTCCAAACCCTTAAGATCTTTGTTCATCTTTGGAACACAAGTTATGATACTTCCCAAATTATCCTAAAGCTTTCTGACCCTGCATAGACAACAATGCAACTGATATGATCCAGGCCTAAATAAAATAAAATAAAAATAGTAATGTGACATCAAAAAAACTTAATTTTATGAAGCTACAGGAATACTTTTTTGTGTGCAAAGAAAACAAAAATAACTTTATTCAACAATTTATTTTCTTCCATGTTAGCCACGAGAGTACCAGGTATGCGTGTGGTGCTGCTAAAGCAGAAGCCGGCCTTCTATCATAGAACTTGGATGTGATGCGCCTTGTTTGCAAGCAAAGAAGACACATGCATTGTGGTACTGTCATGATCACAAATCACAAAAAGAATACAAAAGTAACGACTTTATTCAAGTTCTTTTCTTCTGTCTCAGATTTTGACACGCATTCATGAGAGTACCCTGACACATGTGTTTATGATCCTCTGCTTGTAAACAAGGCGCAGAGCATCCAGGTTCTACGTCAGAAAGCCGGCTCATACGTCAGCAGCATCACACACATTTTGGTACTCTGTGAATGTGTATTGAAGATTGATAGGGAAGAGAAGAAATTGTTGAATAAAGTTAATTTTGTTTTCTTTGTGCATAAAAAGTATTCTCATCAGTTAGCAGTTAGCGTCAGCAGCATCATGGCTGACATGGAAGAAAATAAATTGTTGACTAAAGCACAAAACGTATTCGTTTCATAAAATTAAGATCGAACCTCTGATGTCACAGACTATTTTATCAATGTCCTTACTACATTTCTGGGCCTTGATCGTATCAGTTTCATTGCTGTCTATGCAGGGTCAGAAAGCTCACGGATTTCATCAAAAACATCTTATTTTGTGTTTCAAACACAAATCTCTTAGGAGTTTGGAACAACACATGGGTGAGTAATTATTGACAGAATTTAAATTCTTTGGTGAAATAATCACTTTAAAGTAATTAAGTACTAGGTTGTTTGCAATCACATGGTTCTGGAGGGCAGGACGTTTTTTTTTTTTTCATAGGAATCACTAGCAGAAACTCAAAATGCCTATGTTTTGAGTTGTTTATGGAAATTGGTCAAACCTAGAAATATAATTTATTATCGAGTATGAAAATTTGGAGGAGAGTCGGATAGTGCTTGTGTGTGCAAATGGTTAATAAAAGATATAATAATATATTAAGATATAAAGAAATGTATGAATAGATACAGGGTGAGACAGTGAGAAATGAGAATTTGCTAAATAACACACATAGACACGATGTAAATAAGACATTATATTTGCGATTGATTACGACGGAACCTTGTGAGATTGCTATAAATTGAAGTGAGTGACAGCTTTTTAGTGACTATGGAAGCGATATTTGCTCACTTTACGTGCTGCTAACAGGACCCATAGCCAAAAACCCTACAGCAGTTTCAGGAGTGACATATATCCTGCATCTTTCATATAAATGTGGGAATAACTTTCAAAATTGTTTGCGATCAGGCTTACTTAGGCTTATTTACAGCCTCGATGGCAGGCAACTATTTCAATTTGGTTGAACAAATCGTCTTCATAAGATGAGGATCACATCCAACATATGTTGTGATTTTCTGTTGACACCTTTCTCTTGTAATAGTGTCTAAACCAATACTTTACAGACTTTCCTCCATCTCATCCATTCAGCTTTTTTAGTCAGGCATGTAAAACAAAACTTTTATTCAAATTCTGAACTGATTATAGTGGAGAAAGCAAGGAAATAGTGCTTTCATATAGTCACTAAAAAGCTGTCACTCACTTCAATTTATTGCAATATCCGTTAAGAGCTCGAAACTACAAATATACATTGTGTCTACATGTGGCATTTAGCATTGAGTAAATTCTCACTGTCTCACCCTTTGTCTATTTATATATTTCTTTATTAATATCTTAACATTATTATATCTTTTCTTAAACATTTGCATTTCACGCCACAGCAATGACGTCATGTGCAAACAACCTATAGATGTTTTTCCTGAACACGGAAGTAAGTCCGACTCTTAACTGAAAGAAAGCTTTGCATTTCCGGTCTGCATTGTTTCTAGTCAAATTAGGGTGTATTCCGAGCTAATAAACTAATGTTAAACTATTAAAATGTTTTTTTAAAAAGCACATGGCTTCAAAGCGCCATCACTTGGCAATGTCGCAATGACCGTCATTTGTCAGTGCCTCACTTTAATGAGTGTGTAGATGACACGAAGCAGCGGACGTTAGCTACGTTAAAAACAGATGGACGCAATTTGAATGGGTTCCTATGGAAACTGGAACAGAAAAGCATTCAATCTGACATTAGAATTCGTAATGGCGGCGCTCATCGTTTACTCAGGAAAAAAGGTCTATAATGCAGAGTCAGACCTGCAAATCTGTGACCACAGAACCTCAAAATACGAACGCAATGAGCCAAGTGTCTCTCTAAGCATTTTTCTCTCGTGGAAAACCATAAACGCTTAATATGACTTAATGCATTAAGACAGTGATGTTAAAAGACCAAATTCTATATACAGTTTAGTAATAACATGTATGTTGTAGTCTTGAATTACTTTTAACTGTTTAACCATCACAGTGTCTTGTCTCCATTGGAAATGCAAATGATTTGTTTTGACTACAAGTTTGTTTGTTTGTTTGTTTGTTTGTTTGTTTTTTGTCAAAAAAATAAATAAATCCTCTACCGTGAGGTGTCATTACGATTATATAACCACTCCTGATCATCAAACATGTTTGAAATTTATGACTCTTGATCAGGCTGCCTCTGATACCCGCGATAGCCAATGAGACCATCAGCTCATCTTGCCACGAAAGTAGAATACTGAGGAGGAACATCACCCATATTCTTTTATTTCTATTTTGTTTGGGGACATTCCCTACTGGATCGGGATCAGTTACATAACCCTAATGACACCACACAGTGCAAGATTTTTGCATCATTTCCAACAAGCCTTGAATTAGGCCACATCCCGATTACTCATGGGGTGCAAATCAGCCATAAAATGTTCAAGTGTTGGCCAGCCTAAGGGAGACAAAATGTGCAGAGCAAGGGTCCCCAGGACCAGGACTGAAAACCACTTGAACTTGTTTTTTCTGTTTCTGCAGTTGGTGCTTCATCTGTGCATTTGCAGTGCTGATAAACAAAGGTGAGCGCCTAAACTAAAATTAAATAAAAAATTTATGTCACGTGAATAAATGCCTGATTGTTGGTTTATAATTACATTTTATGTCTTTTCAGTGTGTCTGCTGGTCACAGTAGAGGGTTTTATTGGCGGTTCTATTGTCCTGCCGTGTGTTTCTACTGAACATCATCATAATCTTCAAGACATTAATGTGCTTTGGAGAGACAAAGACAGTAAGACTATTTATGATGTAATTAAAGGTGAAGATTCAGTAAAGCAGCAGGATCCACACTACAAGAACAGAGCTGAAACTTTCCCTGAGGATTATTTGAGAGGAAACTTCTCCATCAAACTCAAAAATCTCACTGACACTGATGCAGGACAGTTCAGCTGTTTCATCACACACTCAGATGAACTTCAAACTGTACAGCTGATGATCAACGGTGTGTAAAATAGTTAATTTATGTTTGAAGCTTTAAATGAAAAAAAAAACAGTCAGTCTGGATGCTGCTGTAAAGTGTATGAATTATTTATTACAGTGCAATAATGTGTTATTTGATTATTATTATTTATTTATCAACAGCAGGAAAAGGAAACCAATCCATTGAACAAGAAAACCAAGGACCAGAATCACAATCTGGAACATATTGGAAGATAGTGATCTGTGTTTGCACTGCCTTTGCATTACTTGTAATAGTTGTTGTGTCTATAATAGTCATGGTTTGCAGGAAAAAAAATATCTCAGCTTGTCTATATAGAAGGAACAGTGGAAAGCTGAAAGTTAATAAGTTTTAACAGACTCGCTTTCTGTCATTTTATGATTGTACTGCAAGTTAAATGTTACTTTTAGAAGAATTTGTACAGCTTTAATTGTCTTTTTGTTGCAAAATACTGTTACATGTATTTTTTTCAGGCACCCATGTTAATGAGTGTTCACATTAGAACACCTTGTCATGATTAACCCCTTAGTGTTCCAGTAAAATTTTCCTAAACATGCAGTGTACAGCAGGCGGTACAGTGAAACGCAAGCAGGTTAATTGTATTTTCTGCTGCAGCTAATGCCATACTCATGAGTGAAATGGGAGTAAAGTATTATACTGTTTTGTGCTGTTAGACTCCTGTTGACAGAAAACAATGTGCACTGCTTGTTCTTGTCGCATAACAATGAGAAGAGACTTTTTATAAGAAAGACTTTTTGCTGTCAGTTGCTGAACCACAAGTGTACTTTCTTCATGTTGTGTTTGCCAGAATAAATGTATTTTGTATTCCCTGTTTTATGTTGGTTAATATTAGAATTTGATTCAGTAATTCCTGAAAACACAAGTTGTCGCCACAAAGAGGTTCTTCAGATGTTAAAAGTTCTTTATGGAGCCATTTAGACAAAAAAGGTTCTTCTATGGCATCGTGAAGCACCTTTATTTTTAAGAGTGTATATGCAATGCCTTATGATTCTCCCAAATCCAATGTATCTAATTAATACAAATTTCATTAAATTTTCATTTATTATTTATTTTGTCAGTCTTATGAATGAACAAGGTAGTATAATAGATTATAGTCTCTTTTATTTATTTATTTTAGCACATTTCTAATATTTACTGTTAGATATTGTTGATCTCTTAGATTCGATTTCAGATGAACACTTCAAAAATGGATTTTTCAGACAAATACTGAAGATGTCACCCCTATGACAGATAAAGTCACTTATCTGGATACTGTTATTTCTAAGAATACAATGACGGCTTTTTTCCTGTTTCATTGAAATTTCTCTCAAGGGTTTGCTTTTTAAACTCTTATTTTGATGCTGAAAAGGATATTTTCAAAGCTATTGACCACTGATTTATGTTTATGTCTTATTAAAGAACAAGACACATTACTTATTCTAGATCTATATTTATGAAAAAGCCTGTCTTAATTTTCTCAGTTTTCTTCTAATATATGTATATATACATTTAAAATCAACTAATACTAGTTTATTTGGTTTAGTAATGAAAAAGCCAACAACACCTCTGGAAATACATACGAAAAGCTGAAATGTTATTTAATCTTATTTTGTTTAAAAAAACAGCAGTGAATCAAAGTGAACTGACATGAGTATGAGAGAAGCTTCCTTCTGTAGCTCCTCTAGAAAAAAATAAATATTCTGGATCCTGATCCTCAAGTGAAACATTTCTTAAAGTCATTAGTCATTGTGTCTCAATACGCTGTCATAACTTTGGTTTATCGTCACTGTATACAAGCAGCAAAGAATTCCAGTTACATCCTCATTCATGAGCTGCAGAAAAACCGAAAGGAACAGATAGAGAAATGAAAACAACAGGGATGTAGTCTGAGTTTTCCATGTATTTGCCTTTCAAATTTTATTTATGAACAGCACAAACAGATACAGCAGGAAAAAAAGTAGGTCCTGTCTTCTGGAGGAATTAAATTGATAAATAGTTAATCTTGTTTTTTTGTTTTTGTTTTTGATTGTACAAACGATTTAGAGTGTGTTATTCTCTGATAATGTGATGGGAGGAGAGAATTTAACAAAGTGGTTGTACAGTCAATAAAACTGGATGAGCAGGTTAGTTGACATGCACGGTATGTTCTTTTTGAATTACAGTCATGCTTTTATGATAATATAAAATTTTTAAAACTTAATATCAGTAAAACCATTATATTTTTTTCTGGACTGCTAAAACACATTTTTTTGAAACAATCACTTATTTTCTCAGAACCTTAAACACAAATCCAAACTAAATTCACAGAGCCCCTGACTCTTCTGGCAAAATCAAACAATTACTTAAAAACCATCAAAATCAAAAAAAGCTTCCAAATCATACCAACCTTAGTCAATACTATATGCACTACAGATCATTCATTAGACACTACATCAAAAAATGGAGAACACAGTGTCTATCGGATGTAGTTACAAAAAAGAATACTTCCTGTATATAGTAATTATTTTGCAATTAAAAAGATACATAAACACACTCAAAAAACATACAGATACTTAAAAGAAAACAAACTTAAGTTTGATTATACCAAAAAAAGTAAACACGTGTTCTAGTTAATCATTTGGAATCAGAAGTGGCTTATATAAAAGGCAAAGGCTTATTTTACCAAAATAAAATCTTATCATGCCTTGATTTTTAACTTTTTAATTAGAACAGAAAGGTCACACTTTGCTTAGACAGAAGTCTTGTCACATCTTTAAAGGATTCAACCAATCACAGATTAGAGTGTCACCTGTGACAAATACTGTAATTCAGGTGTGTAGAAGAACCCCAGCACACCCAACCTTCATTTGAAATGCATCCTGACCTGACAACATGCCAAAGATTCAAGTCTCCTGCAGAGGTGGCAGACATATTTAATGTATCTAAACATCAAGCAGAGAGGATAAGAAAAAGATTTGAAGAAACTGGTGAAGTTCATGACAGGCCCAGGCAGACCCCGCAAGACAACTGTTCGAGAGGACCGTTCGTTGGTTCCACAGTCCAGGGCCACCCCTTTTTCAACGGCAGCAGAGCTACATAACAACTGTTCACCAGAAACTCCTGTATCTGCAAGAACAGTTTGCCGAAATCTCACATGCAGTGGTTTCAATGGCCGAATCACTGCTCAGAAGCCAGCATTAAACAGAAGATAACTAAAAAATTGTGTTGCATTTGCCAAGGCCCACAGCTTGCAGGAAGGATGGACTGTGGAAAAGTGGCAGAAGGTTGATTTTTATGATGAATCATCTATTGAACTGCATCCCAATCGTCGCAAATACTGCAGAAGACCTATTGGATCCCACATGGACCCAAGATTCACACAGAGAACAGTCAAGTTCGGTGGAGGAAAAATCATGGTTTGGGGTTACATTCAGTATGGGGGCGTGCAAGAGATCTGCAGAGTGGATGGCAACATCAACAGCCTGAGGTATCAAGACATTCTTGCTGCCCATTACATTCCAAACCACAGGAGAGGGTAAATTATTCAGCAGGATGGCGCTCCTTCTCATATTTCAGCCTCCACATCAAAGTTCCTGAGAGCAAAGAAGGTCAAGGTGCTCCAGGATTGGCCAGCCCAGTCAACAGACATGAATATTATTGAGCATGCCTGGGGTAAGTTGAAGGAAGAGGCATTGAAGATGAAACCAAAGAATCTTGATTACCTCCTGCAAGAATGCTTTCTTTGCCATTCCAGATGACTTAATTAATAAGTTGAGTCATTGGCGAGAAGTATGGATGCAGTCCTCCAAGCTCATGGGAGTCATACACAATATTAATTCTTTTTCCACTGCACCATGTCTTTATGTTCTGTTCTGTACATTATTTCTGTTAAGTGACAAGACTTTTGTCTAGGCAAAGTCTGACCTTTCTGCCCTAATTAAATTATATATATTATTGCTAAATAATTATATACAGTATATCATCTTACTATCTATCATCTTGTTCAAAAGGATTAAGTCTTAGAGAGAGGTTATAGCCAGAGGACTTCAACTACATCAGCTTTCATTCCATGCACAAGAACATGGTATATCACAGTAACTCTATTTTCATCTAAAAAGACTGTTTTTGGTTTTTGGCTCAACCTCCTCTTCCACAACCTCGTATTCACACTGTTCCTTACTTCTCAGATTAACAGATGCATCCATGCCATCTGTGCACTTTGAACTGGCTTGTATTTTGTATATTTAAATATTTAGAACAAGTGTGAAGAATTTTGAATTAATGTGTGTAGACGACGACAGCCGTGTTGCAGTTGTGCTTAGCTTTTGCTTTTTTGCGTTTAGGGTTTTGCATCACAAGTTCATTACAAAGCAAATTGTGTCTTAGTGAGTGAGAATGTGTTTAGAGTTTTTTCAAAAATAGTGCATGAGATCTGCAAACAGTGTCTTAACTGCCTGAACTGGTTTAAGGTTTTGCAGAAAGAGTGATTTATTTGACACATTGTTTTAGGCTAGTCAGAATTTGGTTCAGAGAATGGGGTTTAGTGTTTTAGCAATGTGGCAAACTGTAATTCAAGAACTTTAGTGCAGGTTGCATTATTACGGCATTAATAATGGTAAAGTGCTTGTCATGATCTGGGCTGTGGGACTTCCCTCAGCCACATGAGGTCGCTGTTTTCCCTTCCCTGCACTCACTTTCCTAAGTATTCACTCATGTTTTGTAATTAACACTGATTCACTCACAGCTGTTCACCATTTGGACTTTAGTATAAGAACTCTCATTTCTCATTTCTGCTTCATGGTTGCATTGTGTTTTGTCCTGTTTTTGTGTCATAGATCTCAGCTCCTGACCTTGTTCTTGTTTTGTTCTTTGAGTTTATGTTCAGTTGTGCCGTGTTGGCCTTTTGCTTTGTTTGTTTTGTTATTTTCATTAAAATCTTTACTTACCTGCATCTGGACCCAGACCTCCCTTGTTACACGGGACAGAATGCAACCATCATTGATGGGTCCAGCGGGGAGTTTTTCTTTTAAGGAGACGGTGACTTTGCCCGAGTGGATGGTGGCCACTTGCGCTCGTTGGACGGCGGAGGCAGCAGCGGCCGCTATCTCTGTTCCTGACGCGGCGCCATCCACTGTCTCTGTTCCTGGCGTGGCAGTGACTGAGCCCGAGTGGATGACAGCCATTTTCGCTCGTTGGGCGGCGGAGGCGGCGTCCACTGTCCCTGTTCCTGACGCGGCGGTGACCGCGCTCCCTGTTCCGGACGCGGCGGTGACCGCGCTCTCTGTTCCGGACGCGGTGGTGACCGCGCTCTCTGTTCCGGACGCGGCGGTGACCGCGCTCTCTGTTCCGGACGCGGCGTTGACCGCTATCTCCGATCCTGATGCGGCGGTGACCGCTCTCTCTGTTCCGGACGCGGCGGTGACCGCGCTCTCTGCTCCTGACGCGGCGGTGACCGCTCTCTCTGCTCCTGACGCGGCGGTGACCGCTCTCTCTGCTCCTGACGCAGCGGTGACCGCTCTCTCTGTTCCTGACGCGGCGGTGACCGCTCTCTCTGCTCCTGACGCAGCGGTGACCACTCTCTCTGCTCCTGACGCAGCGGTGACCGCTCTCTCTGTTCCTGACGCGGCGGTGACCGCGCTCTCTGCTCCTGACGCGGCGGTGACCGCTCTCTCTGCTCCTGACGCGGCGGTGACCGCTCTCTCTGCTCCGGACGCGGCGGTGACCGCTCTCTCTGCTCCTGACGTGGCGGTGACCACGCTCTCAGCTCCTGACGCGGCGGTGACCGCTCTCTCTGCTCCGGACGCGGCGGCGACCGCTCTCTCTGTTCCAGACGCGGCGGTGACCGCTCTCTCTGCTCCTGACACGGCGGTGACCGCTCTCTCTGCTCCTGATGCGGCGGTGCCCGCGCTCTCTGCTCCTGACGCGGCGGTGACCGCTCTCTCTGCTCCTGACGCGGCGGTGACCGCGCTCTCTGCTCCTGACGCGGCGGTGACCGCTCTCTCTGTTCCTGTTCCCCTGGCTGCAGGGCCAGCTCGCATTCCTCTGGCTGCGGGGCCCGCGGACGTTCTACTGGCGGCGAGGTCAGCTCCCGTTCCTCTGGCGGCAGTGTCAACCCACGTTACTCCGCTGCACGGGCCAGGTCCGCCATCCCTCCCCCTGAGACACCTTCCACCGTTCCTCCTCCCTCCAGATTTTTTGTTTTTGTTTTGGGAACGTCTGGAAGCCGTTCCCTTGAGAGGGGGTACTGTCATGATCTGGGCTGTGGGACTTCCCTCAGCCACATGAGGTCGCTGTTTTCCCTTCCCTGCACTCACTTTCCTAAGTATTCACTCATGTTTTGTAATTAACACTGATTCACTCACAGCTGTTCACCATTTGGTCTTTAGTATAAGAACTCTCATTTCTCACTTCTGCTTCATGGTTGCATTGTGTTTTGTCCTGTTTTTGTGTCATAGATCTCAGCTCCTGACCTTGTTCTTGTTTTGTTCTTTGAGTTCATGTTCAGTTGTGCCGTGTTGGCCTTTTGCTTTGTTTGTTTTGTTATTTTCATTAAAATCTTTACTTACCTGCATCTGGACCCAGACCTCCCTTGTTACACGGGACAGTGCTTGTGTGTGTGAATGAGTGAGGGAGTGAGTCCCAGCGGTAGAGTTGAATTAGTGCACTCTCAGTGATGGGTAATAGTAAGAAGGGCATCCAGTGTAAAACATGCCAAAACGGCCATGTGGATTATTCCGCTCTGGCGACCCCTGGCAAGAAAGCGATCAAGCCAAGGCAAAGACTGTAGAAATACAAAGATGGTTCACTCCTATACTTATGAAGGGGAGAAAGTGCAATGCGGAATAGTCCCACCTTTTAAATGAAAGAGCTAATCACTGATCTGTAAAGTCATTGCATTACTGCAGCAGCCATTATAAGCTTTGGTTCCCACAGAAACCTGAGTGAATGCGCATTGGCTTGTCTCTGAAAAAAAAAATAAGCCTTTTAAATGCTATTTAAGCACAAGAAACAACATTCATGGGGAAGTGCACTTCAGATTTTGTTGCTGATTTGAAATATGTAATTTAATTGCAAGTTCAGCGAGCCGTTTTTTAGATTTTAGTATTCCCTAATTTATTCAGATAGGACTTGGACTTGTATGAGCTGCCCGGCAGCATTGCAAATATGGCCTTGAAAGGTACTTTGTCCAAGAGAAGTGATAGTGAGAGTGAGAGAGATTGTCACAGTGGCAGCTGTCAAGGCACCTGATCCCTCAGAAGTGTGTCAAATTGTTAAAAAAAATGTAATGCTATCCATGTGACCATCAGAAGTGGAACAGGGAGCAATGGAAGAAGGCTGTCTTGTTTGATTAATCATGTTTTCTCCTAGATCAGATGGATGGTCAGGTGCATGAGCTCTATTTACCTGGGGAACAGATGGCAGCAGATGCACTATGGGAAGAAGAAAAGCCGGCGGAGGCAGTGTTATGCTTTGTCCAATATTCTGCTGGGAATGCTTTGATCCTGGCATTCATGTGGATGTTACTTTGACACATACCAACTACCTTAAGATTGTTGCAGACAATGTTAGACCTTCAGTGGTGTTACCTGATGGCACTGGGGTCTTTCAGCAGGATAATGGACCTGCCACACTGACAAAATTGTTTAGGAATAGTATAAGAAACATGACAAAGAGTTCAAGGTGTTGGCTTGACCTCCAAATTCCCCATATCATAATTCAATTGAGCATCTTGTGCTGGACCTACAAATCTGTGGAGGTCCCACCTCACAACTTGCTGATTTGTCATTATTATCTTTACTAGATCAAAAGTACCAGTACTTCTTATGGGGGAATCCCCTAGCTCCCCTCAGCTTGAGCACTACATTGTAGTCTTGACAACTTAAGAGCAATATATATGTGTTCAGCACTGTCCCAGGTCAGAAAAATGACAAACTCACACACTAAATCCACACCTTGGCTGGCCCGAAAGCTTAGGCAACTGACTTGAAGCCTCACTACCTTAATGACTTTGCAGGCAGTGTTTGGACATAAGGGTACCTCATGAAACTGATTTAGGACAGACATCTGAGGCAGTGTAACAGTTGAATGATCCACAGCAAAATAGAGAGAGCTTTGGTGATAACTAAGCAACTATTTAAATACTAATTTCTTGCTGGAAAATAAATCAAAAGTAAAAGTGGAAAAAGTTGGACAAAACTACAGTTATAAATACAATAATCACCAACCTCAACTTTCAGACAGCATTTTTATTTTTTATAATCGAAAGTAGAACTTGCCAACCATCATAGGCAGCAAAGAATACACTTATGCTGCTTTAAAAACGATCTCATGAAGGTATATCACTAGACAGGAAGTGAAGCTAACACTGGATTTGGATGTGCCTTGATGCCTTGGAATGCATACACTGAAGGCAGCATTTTTCAGCTTTTGGACATAGCCTCATAACTAAAACATCTAGCCGAAGCTGGTAAACACATTCAAATTACTATTGGTCTATAATAGACAGGAGTGGCTTTGAGGCTCCACTTTCTTTGATGTAGAAGTCTTTGGTTTATTTCTTCTGTTTAGTAAAAACAAGCCCACTAGAGATCTGCTTTATAGTAGAAACTAAAGTTGTACTTCTAATAGTATTAAGAGGTATATAAAGTAAATACAGTTTGTGGTAAATAAACATGACATAACTGGATTGCCGAACTGCAGAGCTTGTGCACTCATTGCCGTATTTTTGTTGTACTGTTTATTCTGTTATTGAGAGGAAAGTATGCAGCACACAAACACAGAAGAAGCAGTGATTTATTCATTTTAATCAAGTGAATTTTGCATTAAATTATATTATAGAACATTACATTATAGTTTATATTTATAGCCCTTGTGTTTTCTTTGCATACATCATTGCTTGATGTAGCCTACTGTCACACCCCTTTGGACTGTTTGTGTTGGTTTCTCTCTCTTGTGCCTATATTTGGTTATTTTCTGTTCCTGTCCTTGTTAAGTCATTATTAGTTAATCACCTTCACTTGTCTGTGTATCATTATCTGCCCTTTATAAGTTGGATTCAGTTCAGTGTTGTTTGTCTGATGATCTCAACGTTATGTTGGAGTGTGTGTGTGTTTTCCTGCCCTTCATGTGTTGATTTGTCTATTGTGGATAATATTAAAAGACTTTGTTGCATTTCGTCTTTGTGCGCCTCATTCCACACATGACTTTTACACCTACTATGTTGCTTTTGTTAACTTCCGCCTCGCCTGTTGTGGTTAGTTCAGTTCAGTGTTATTTGTCCATTCTCAAGGTTGGTGTGTGGATTTGCCTGTTGTGGATATTATTAAAAGACTGTGTGCGCTTCCATTCACACACAACTGTTACGGAAGATCGGACCACAAAAACAGTTAAGCGGCGTGTTTCCCAGCATTTTTTTTTTTTTTCAGCAGTTTTTCTTTTTCTTTTATGGACATTGCATCCATTAACGTTGCCCCAAGGTGGGGCAACATGATACTGGATGGAACTATGGTTTTCATTTTCCAAAATGGATGTCATCTAGAGGAATACGTGGAGGAGTTCCTTTGATGCTTTCCGTCTTGCCAACAGCGATGATGTCTGCCTGATGGAGGGATTTTGGTGTGGTCTGGATGACGACATTCGCTTCGTCATGCCCAGGAAAAATCCACACTGGACCCTAAAGGATTACATCAATTTTGTGCTGTGGGTAGAGTGGTCCACACTCACAGCAGCCGAAGCATCAATGTTCAGCCACACCTCGCAGACTTCTCGCAGCATGACCCAGAGCCCAGCCAACCACCACCCCAACTCGCAGAGCAAGAGCACAAAGCCACCGCGGATGGAGAGCCAGAGGCAAAGGGAGCGCCAGTGTGGAGGATCGCCACAAAGCCTGAGCCAATCCCATCCGACCAGGTGCGAGAGCCGGCCACGTTGAACGCAGTGGTTGAAGTTTCAGTGGAGCGTGAGGGTCCTGAGGGAAGCAGCTCCCTCTGCACCATTTCTGAAGGTGAGCTGAGTCTGAATCTGTGACTAATACTGTGACTCGTTTTCCATGAGGATCTATATACAGACATGCCTCCTCATCCACTATCATTTGAACTCTCTGCCTGCCTTAAACAACCTATCTGCCCTGAACTATGTACCTGCCTGGATTTCACAACCACCCTCCCTCAGTTATCTCCTCCTATCAGCCCTGCTGCCTCAGCTCTTCCACCGCTGTCTCCTGGCAGTCCCTCTGCTCACCCTCAGCCCACCATCTGTGTGCCAGTCTCCATCGGAGTCGTGGCTAGAGGATCCCTAATCTCAGCCTCCAGCCTCAGAGTCCCGGACTCCGCCTCGGCCCTCCGACCCAGCAGCTCAACCCCGGCTCCCAGCTCCCTCATCTCCACCGTCGACCCATCGGGCTCCCTCGTCCCTCCGGCTCCACCTTAGTCCTTTGACGCTCCGTGGATCTCCGCCTCCACCTCAGTCGCCAGAGCCTTAGGTTCCGCCTTGGCCTTCCGGATCCTTGGTTGCCCAGAATCTTCGGTTCTCCGTTTCCGCCTCAGGCCCCACCTCCACCTGCTATGCCTCTGTTGGTTCGTCACCTGGAGTCGTCAGCCCTTCCTCCACCAGGCTCCTCCCTTCGTCGGCTCCGCTGTCGGCCACCATCATGGCTGTGGCCTGGGACTCGCCTGGCTCCTCCTGCTCTAGGATCCATCTGTGTCCTCCCTGTGTCATGATCGGGGCTGTGGGTTTTCCCTCAGCCACCTGAGGTCGCTGTTTGCACTCACTCCTCTGATTCTTCACGTCTGTTTTGTCATTAGCACTGATCACCCACACCTGTTCACAATTACTATCAGGACTATAAGTATCATCTCCACTCACTCTGCATTCATGTCTGCATTGTCTCGTGTCATGTTTGTTTTTCATGCTCCTGAAATTCCCGGACTCAAGTTATGCTCTAGATCTTGTTTATTTTGTGTTTAAGTTCTTATGTTTAGTTTTGTGCCGTGTTGGCCTTTTTGTTAGTTTGTTTTGTTATATTCATTAAAAATTACTCACCTGCATCTGGACCCAGACCTCCCTGTTATTGAACGTGACAGAATGCAGACATCACTGATGGGTCCAGCGGGGAGGAATTTTTTTGAAGAGGCGGCGGACGCACGTTTGGGGGCGGTGACCATCTGCTCTGTTCCTGACACTGCCGGGATGTCTTTCGAGGCGGCGTCGGCCAAGCGGTTTGAGTTCATTTATGCCTGCTTGGCAGCACTGGACACCCGCAGCGCCGAGGCTGCACGGAAGGGTCCCTGCTTTGCGGCGGGGGCGGAGACGCTCTTTCGCGGGGATGTGGCGACAACCGCCATCCCTGTCTCTGACACTGAGACGGCTGCGCGTCCTGTTCCTGACGCGGCGGTGACTGCGCTCTCTGCTCCGGACGCGGCGGTGACCGCGCTCTCTGCTCCGGACGCGGCGGTGACCGCGCTCTCTGCTCCGGACGCGGCGGTGACCGCGCTCTCTGCTCCGGACGCGGCGGTGACCGCGCTCTCTGCTCCGGACGCGGCGGTGACCGCGCTCTCTGTTCCGGACGCGGCGGTGACCGCTCTCTCTGCTCCGGACGCGGCGGTGACCGCGCTCTCTGTTCCGGACGCGGCGGTGACCGCTCTCTCTGCTCCTGACGCGGCGGTGACCGCGCTCTCTGCTCCTGACGCGGCGGTGACCGCGCTCTCTGTTCCGGACGCGGCGGTGACCGCGCTCTCTGCTCCGGACGCGGCGGTGACCGCGCTCTCTGTTCCGGACGCGGCGGTGACCGCGCTCTCTGTTCCGGACGCGGCGGTGACCGCGCTCTCTGCTCCGGACGCGGCGGTGACCGCTCTCTCTGCTCCTGACGCGGCGGTGACCGCTCTCTCTGATCCGGACGCGGCGGTGACCGCTCTCTCTGTTCCGGACGCGACGGTGACCGCTGACGTTCCTCTGGCGGCGGCGTCAGCTCACGTTCCTCTGGCGGCGGCATCAGCTCACGTTCCTCTGGCGGCGAGGCCAGCACACGTTCCTCAGGCGGCGAGGCCAGCACACGTTCCTCAGGCGGCGAGGCCAGCACACGTTCCTCAGGCGGCGAGGCCAGCACACGTTCCTCAGGCGGCGAGGCCAGCTCACGTTCCTCTGGCGGCGTCTGCTGACGTTCCTCTGGCAGCGAGGCCAGCTCACGTTCCTCAGGCGGCAGCGTCTGCTGATGTTCTGCTGGCGGCGAGGCCAGCTCGCGTTCCTCTGGCGGTGAGGTCCGCTCACGTGACTCCGCTGCATGGGCCTGGCCCGCCATCCCTCCCCCTGATGCACCTTCCACCGTTCCTCCTCCCTCCAGAATTTTGGTTTTGGGAACGTCTGGAAGCCGTTCCCTAGAGAGGGGGTACTGTCATGATCGGGGCTGTGGGTTTTCCCTCAGCCACCTGAGGTCGCTGTTTGCACTCACTCCTCTGATTCTTCACGTCTGTTTTGTCATTAGCACTGATCACCCACACCTGTTCACAATTACTATCAGGACTATAAGTATCATCTCCACTCACTCTGCATTCATGTCTGCATTGTCTCGTGTCATGTTTGTTTTTCATGCTCCTGAAATTCCCGGACTCAAGTTATGCTCTAGATCTTGTTTATTTTGTGTTTAAGTTCTTATGTTTAGTTTTGTGCCGTGTTGGCCTTTTTGTTAGTTTGTTTTGTTATATTCATTAAAAATTACTCACCTGCATCTGGACCCAGACCTCCCTGTTATTGAACGTGACACCCTGGTTCCTCCCTTCATCGGATCTGCCCTGGACACTTCTGTTTCCTCCATGGCTCCTCCCTCCATCTTATCTGCCCTGGACTCTGTTGATCGTCCTCCTCCCGGGTGTCTGTCCTCCGATGAAAACCTCCACCAGTACAGACTTCCTGTTTCCATCCCACATCTACTCCTTTGTCCGCCTCCTATGTCCCCTCTATCCATCCATTCGTTTTTCCATGTCACGAGGTCACACCTTCTGGGAGGGGGGAGTAATGTCATTAGTTAATCACCTTCTCTTGTCTGTGTATCTTTATCTGCCCTTTATAAGTTGGATTCAGTTCAGTGTTGTTTGTCTGATGATCTCAACGTTATGTTGGAGTGTGTGTGTGTGTGTTTTCCTGCCCTTCATGTGTTGATTTGTCTATTGTGGATAATATTAAAAGACTTTGTTGCATTTCGTCTTTGTGCGCCTCATTCCACACATGACTTTTACACCTACTATGTTGCTTTTGTTAACTTCCGCCTCGCCTGTTGTGGTTAGTTAAAGGGGCTGAACCTTGTTAACCAGCCTAAACTTCATTAGTAAGAAACTGTTATCTTTTTTTTCTCTGTGTTAATCTTTCTATCATCTATCATTTTGTCTGGCAGCATATTACTGTACAATGTCACTGGGATACAGATAAGAAGACTATTTTAGTGCAAAGGGGGAAAAGTTACAAAAAAAAAAAAAGGTAAACGGGAAATGCCCCACAGGTGAATAAGGTAAATGTTGTTGACTAGGAGAACACACGACACAAAGAAACAAATATGAAAGAAGCCATGTGCTGCCAACAAGCATTACAATGCAAGAGTACATGGCTTGTGAACACAGTCACAAGCCAGGTATTTAACAAAAAGCACATGAGACTAGACAAGACCACATGGAGGAAACAAACCCCCAGACTATGTGCTCACAATAAACAAAACCAAAATTCATACACTAAAAACAGAACAGAACACATAAGCATATGAGGACAAATAACGCCACGTGCTCTCAATAAAATAAAAAAAAACATGGATAATGAGACGGCATATTCTTATCTCACAACACACCACATGATTGTGAATTCCTGTCTCAAACTAAGAACAAGACCAACCTAGGTGACAAAACAATTACTGTACATGTAAAACTCTGTAGGAAATTACAGTACATGTGCATAGTTGCACACAAGTTCCAAAGCACTGGACATTTGTTAAAAAGAATTTGAAATTACTTTTAGGATGTGCATAAGTGACTACATGATGTAAAGTATTTTTAAGAATACAAAACTGACTAAACATAACTAACATGCTCAAATATTAAATATGCTTAACTTAAAGTTATGATAAGGAATTAATTGTTGTGGTCAGAGCAAATTTGACTGACTTCTGCTTGATGTGGGAAGTTTTTTTTTTTTCTTTTCCTTCCTGTCTTTGCTTCAGGGGTGCAGTAAATTCATCTTCAGTGTGTGTTGTGTGGAGGGAAGCAGATTTCATACAGAAGTGTTTTATTCACGTCAACGACATGAAGATCATTCAGCTTCAGCTCTGTGAGTTTATTACATGATATAAATATATTTACATGCTGTACAAACGTATTAAAGTTATAAATAAATTGATGTAATGTGTGAGAGGGGTTTAACATGGGGAGTTTTATTTATTTTTATTTTATAGATGTATTAATCTGTTGTCAAGCTGCAGTGTCAGATCTACTAACTGATCCAGGATCAAATGTGATCATAAACTGTGATCTTGATGAAAATTAGGTTTATTGGATTTTACTGAAAACACCAGATCCTCCAACAGTGATTCTATGCTCATTCCTAACCCCAAAATTACAATTTTATTTTAATAAAACATTCAGAAATAAATATTCAGTGCAGTTTAAACATTGTCTGGTTATAAATAATGTGACTGCTGATGAATTAGGAGTTTATTACTGTATGAACACACGCACAACTGCAAAACTCAGCAACAGTACCAGACTATACATCACTGTTGAGCTCTTTAGTTCATTCAATGATCAAGACATAATGCTGATCACATACATACTAATCAATAGCTAGCTACTTATTTTTTTATGACAATTATGTTCATGAATTACATATATTATCATTGTATTCAGTGCTACAAAACTGTATTCACTGCACTAACAG
Source organism: Garra rufa (assembly GCF_049309525.1). Classification (NCBI taxonomy): domain Eukaryota; kingdom Metazoa; phylum Chordata; class Actinopteri; order Cypriniformes; family Cyprinidae; genus Garra; species Garra rufa. Next base: position 35,244,256 of record NC_133367.1, on the reverse strand, counting down.
TAACATGTTTTACAGTAACAGACTGTGGACATTTTCATTACAGAAACAACTCTACTAACTGAGTGTCACAATCATACAGCAGTGGAGATAATTGATCAGAATAGTACGGGGGTGAATTGTAATGATCAGAATCAAACACAGTATAAGAGTATTATCATCACATCTGCTCTGATGAATGGACTTCTAGTTATTGTGGTGATCGGTAGTTATATCCAGCCATCTGTAATATATATATATACTGATTTACATATTAAGTAAATGTAAATATTCTTCATAAAGGCTTTTGACAGTTTCATTTTTACTGTGATATTTATGTCATACATATAAATATAATATTGAATCCAAAGCACTGTTCTATTTTTAGGACTAGTGAAGGTTTTTGTTATTGGAAACAGAAGGTCTGCAGAACAATCACAACAACCTAACGCTGATCTACAGCAGATGCAAGTTTCAGAACAGCATCAGGACCAATTACATGTAAGAATATGTGAAACCATTATAACTAAAGTTAATTTCTGTCTTGATAATTATTGAGGATTCTTGCTAACATGTACAATATTGTTCAGGTCATTTCATGTTGGGTTAGGTTTGTTGACTGTAGCTGAAATTGATAATTTTGCTCTTTCGGTATGCTGAGGTGAATCTTTCCAAGCTGCGTAGAAATATTCGGTCGAGCCAAATCAACAGCACCTATGCTGCTCTAAACCTGCCGAAGTCATGAACACATAAGTATGACTGATTTTATACTTATTTTGTTTACTTTGTCCTGATGTTCAACTCTGAAACTCTGAAAAAAGTTCTGAAAAAATAATATAAAAAATCAACTACATTTGATGTTAATCATATGTTATTCTGCTTTCTAAAGACTCTTTGGAAGTCATGAGATTAATCACAATTATTGCATTGAACCCACAGCTAGTTTTATGTTTGTCTTTGTATATATCTAAAAGTTCTCTAATTATGTGTAGAAAATAAAACATGGAAAAATATTTACTTTCTATTAAGTAGACACTTATTTTTTAATTGTATAATTATTGTATGAATGTTTTATACATGGAAATATGTACCTGCGTTTGTTTAGTAGATCTCGCAAAAGGTCAGTGCCATCAAAATCTTTGAAAATCCCTGCTTCAAATGAAACAAGTGTGAACTTTTATATTTACTAGGTGGTCGAGTTCTCTTTGAAATATATGTATGAGAGTGGATGGAGAGTGTGCGCAATATTCTATTTGAATATTTTGAAGACTTGTGATTGAGTTTTCAATGCTATCGGACTGAAAAGAGTTTCATTTTTATAAGATACACAGGACTGTTTTTGTCAAAATTGTTTAATATCTGTAAAAATGAATCTGTATTTAAAAAGTAAACAGTCAGGTAAATGATCATAAGTTGGTCAAGTCTGTTAGTGTGAGATGTTGTGGCTTGTCAACCTACTTTCTCGAACTTGGCTCTCAGGGCTTTTTTCTTTTTCTCAACTTTTCTTTTTTTTGCTTTTGTGTTTTAACAAAATGTAAATGTGACGAGTCTGTCTGCTTGTTTTTAAAAATTAATTGTATTATGAGAAAACATCTGTAAGTGTATTTTGGTATTTGAATGAAAAATAAAAATGTGTTATACTTTTATTTGTAATGTACTTCTTTTGTACTTTTATACTGACATGGCTGCCTTTAATACCTTATATTATTATAGCAATATTCATTTTACAATTAATTTACAATACATAAATAGTATATAATTATAATATAATGTTATAATAGTATATAACATGTGACAACTTGGTCCGACCTGACATTTATGTAAATTCACTCTTATTCTGAGAACATGGTTCAGCCTTGTAGTTAAAGTCTGCCTTTATTATGAAGTAGCTTCAGTTGTATGTAATATTATTCGTTATAATAGTTGCTTCATATTGCTAAATATATTTATTTGTGCATGTTTTGGTCTGTTTTTGAGTATGTCTTTCATAATATTCTACAACTAAGCTGTTTAGCTGGTTACACATACTATGCAATTACTTAAGTAAAAAATATAACTCTATGCATTTTTATTTTTTATAACTAAACTCGTGTGAAGTGCTAAACCAAAAACTGTGTTCCACTGGCTTTAGCACTTGACAACCAACAACTCTCACCTTTGTCTAGAGTGGAGGTTTAACTGTGAAACAAGTGCATTGTTGTTTCCAACACCTTTATGTTTATGAAGTTCTCACAGTTGTCTTAACCTCAAGTGGAAAGTATGTTGACTTTGTTTGTTTACTAGACCCACACAATGGCCAATTAGCACTTGCAAAGTGTTAACGCATGTAAACCACGTTCACAACACTTATGCTGCTGAAGTTCATATTGATGTGATTGTCCAACAAACTGAAACAGGCCTGTCATTTCACACAAATCTTAAGGGTTAATCTTGAAATTAAACAAATGATTGAAATGAAATATATATATATATTTTTATATATAAAATTATACTAGAAAGCCTTTTGGGGATATGCAAGTTAACCTAATATGGACTATTGAAAGCCTATTGCGGAAAACAGAGGAAAGGAGGAAAAGGAAAGGAGGTGAAGTGAGGCCAAGTATGGTGACCCATACTAGGAATTTGTGCTCTGCATTTAACCCATCCAAGTGCACACACACAGTAGTGAACACACACACACCGTGAACACACACCCGGAGCAGTGGGCAGCCATTGCTGCGGCGCCCGGGGAGCAGTTGGGGGAACGGTGCCTTGCTCAAGGGACTCACCTCAGTCGTGGTATTGAGGGTGGAGAAAGTGCTGTACATTCACAATCTCCACCTACAATCCCTGCCGGATCTGGGACTCGAACCTGCAACCTTTGGGTTACAGGTCCGACTCTCTAACCATTAGGCCACGGCTGCCCCCAAGTAGGGGCGATAAAAACAGTGAAATGTCCCAATGCTGTTGGTCAATCAAATCTGAGGATCTGAGCTAAACCTTCAGTGGAAGCACAAGATAAAACAAACCTTATGATATTGGATAAATTATTTCTTTCTGATCATATCTGGCCTGTGAGACTTTCATTTCTCTTCAGGCTGAGAGATCATTGAAATCACCTTCATCTCGCGTTCATCTCTTTCATCATGCAAGTTATGCAAACATGGTGGTGCAAGTATGTGTCGATGCCTCTCATTGAAGAGATGCTTGAGGGCTATCTATTGGCAGGAGAAACATAGACACCGAAGACTATACTCTGCCGTCTGAACTGTTGTGTACCACAATGTATTTAAACAGCAGAGCACACGTGGACAGGCTCAGACTGGTGGAGCGCTGTACACTATTGCGGTGTTACAAGTCAGGCTGACCTGCTAAAGGATCTGGATGACAGACAGGGCCTTTTCCCTGAGCAGCCATATTGCTGAGGTGCCTGAGATCAGTCTCGCCTTGCTCATGGGTCAAGAGTGCTGGTCATGACTGTCCTATTGACCGATGACAGCATTAGTGCCCTTACCAAAAAGAAGTATATACTTTAAGTTTATTTAATTAAGTATACTTAGGTAAAGATCAAGTATAAAAATATCAGTGTACTAGTAGTATACTTTAAAGTGTACTATTTCAATACTCCTTGGGACTAAATTGGCCCACTTTCTAGTATATCGAAGTATACTTTTAAGTATACTTTGAGTATAACAGTAGTAAACTTTGAGTACACTATAGTTTACATCTATGTTTTTAGTTTGTACTTCAAGTATACTAAAAGTGAACTTAAAGGTATACTGATAGTTTACTAATTAAATACATTTTTATGCATTTTAAGTACATTTTGAAGTATAGACTCAGTAAACTACGAGTTTATTAGTTTTATACTGCAAGTATACTTGTAGGTTTTCTTTAACTGAACTTTACATTGTACTTTAAGTATACTACTATATCCCTATTTAGGTTTTAATTTGTATATATTTTGTTATATGAATATCTGAACATACAAAACATCAAAAGAAAAAAAAACAGGGTATCTGCTTGTAAACAAAAAATTAGCATTCTTTTTTATAAACACTTGAATGTGACTTTTTTATGCTGTTTTATGTCAGACAATTCTGCTAGATTACATGTGGAAGCATCTGTTGTTTCAGTTTCTTCTTCACTTGTGTTTTGTAAATTGGAAATTTTGGAAATACTTTTTCTTATAAAAAGTATATAAGTCAAGTATACTTAAATGTCATTTTCAGTATATTTCTGAGAAGTATAAAAGCACCTTTTTGAGAAGTACACTTGAGAAAAAATTATAAAATACACTGTTATTTGTTTGTGTTTGCGCACTCTGGCACTCTGCTGTAAATAAGCCCAACACGCATGAACAGCATAGCGGAACGAGTGAAAGACGTTTATCTCCTTGTAGCACGCACAAGAGGTGATTCTAGTCTACCCCATAGGAAGAGTTTCATAAGACCTCAATATAAAATCAGGAGCCACTTGGAATAGATTTTGTGTTCGTTGATATTCTTTTATTGTTCTCAAAAAGTGGTAGCTGCAGACTTGCATTTTATGAATGTCCAAGGACCACGGTTTCAGCTAAAAATCTTTATTGATCTACTTAAGAAAAAAAGTAACCTATGTATTGGAATGCCTGAAGGTGTGTATATTAATAGCAAAGTTCCATTTTTGGGTGAACTATCCATTTAAGGGTAGGTGGAGTGGTTGGGTGGGCATCATTGTGGGCATGGGTGCCTTTCACTTCAGAAAAATGAACTTTCCTGCATGTGTGCAAATGAACTTGTAATCAATGGTGATGAAATTAAGGACCTACAGTGTGACTTTAAGTTTAAGTTACTTTGCCAATAAATTGGTAACTGGTAAGCTAAGTCATGAAATTACCAAAAAGTGCCAACACACAACTGTTACGTTGTGTGTTGGATGTGACATACAGTATAGACTATGTATATTCTCTCTCTCTCTCTTTGTCTAGAATATTTATATATAACATCTTTGCAAATTTATAAAAAATATAAACATGAAATGATTCCATTGCATAAGTATTCATACCCTTATCTGGGACAGTTGAAATTTAGCTCAGGAGTATTGCTTGTAGATGTTACACTTCGAGTGAAGTTAACCTGTGGCAAATTTAACTGAATTGAAAAGACAAACATCAACAACTGAAAATGCATATCAGGGCAACACCAGGCCCTGTGGTTAAAAAAAGCCACAGATCTGGGCACGAGTTCAAAAAAAGCTCTGCTGCATTAAAGGTTGACAGAAGCATGTAGTCTCCATTATGGTTAATGGAAAGAGTTTGAAACAACCACGACCCTTCGTAGAGCTGGCCTCCTGACCAAACTGTGCAACTGAGAGGTGACCAAGATCCTGATAGTCACTCTAGCTAAGCTCCATGATCATGTATGCAGATGGGAGGAATGTATAGAAGGACAAACATGACTGCAACACTACACCAATCTAGGCTTTATGCTGGTGTGGCAAGACTGAAACCTCTCATCAGTGAAGACATATGAAAAGACACTTGAACTTCAATTCCAAGCATCATGTTTGGAGGAAACCAGGCACTGCTCATCACCTGCAGAGTACCATCCCAAAAGTAAAGTGTGCTGGTAGCAGCCTCATGCTGTGGGGCTGTTTTTCAGTGGCAGGGACTGAGGAATTCGTCCGAGTAGAAGAAAAGCTCAACACAGCAAAATATAGAGATGTCCCTAATGAAAACCCAGTCCAGAGCATTCAGAGCCTCAGACTGGGCAGAAGGTTTACCTTCCAACAGGACAATGACCCTAAGCACACAGCAAGAGTGGCTAATAGACAACTATGTGAATGTCCTTAAGTGGCCAAGCCACCGCCTGGGCTTGAACCCAGTCAAAAAAAAGTAATGTGCAAAAGTATGTGCATCTGCCCCGATCCAAACTGACAGAGCTTGAGAGGTGAGGGGGAAAATGGCAGATAATAGCCAAATGCTGATGCGCAAAGCTAAGTACTGAGTTAAGGGTATGAATACTTATGCAATTCTCTCAATTTCAGTCTTTTTTATTATTATTTTTTCTTATAACTTTACAAAGTTGTGACAATTCTGATTTTGCTTTGTCACTGGTGTATGGACTGTAGATTGGTGTGGAAAATGTTTTAATTTAAAGCAGTTTAAGATAAGGCTGCAACATAACAAAACGAGAAAATATTTTCTGCTTTAATTATCTGTGAGGACCCCTGCAAAGAGGTCACCAGCAGTGATGTCATCTATGTAAATTTATTGTGTAGGCTACCTGTTGCAACTTTACTGAGTCTCTGCCCAATTTACATAACTGATTTAACAGTAATGAATGTGCTGAATTATCATTGCATTGACAGATTTGATGTTATTATTGTATAACATTAAGCTAAAATGTGCTTAGTGATTTTCATCAGTTCCACTGCAGCATCTTGTGGTTTTCAATGCAAAAACATGTTCTGTGTGATTTGGTAATTTCAGTTTAGAAATCTTCTCAGCTACCAATCGTTTTTATTGCACTAGTAGATCCTCTGTGAAGAATGACTCTTTTAAAGAAAGTTTTAGAGCTCTACTGCCCTCTGCAGGTCATTCAACGTTCACAAAAACGTATCATTAAAAGTTTAGTAACTACATCATTCTCTTCCTTTCAGACTAGAACAAAACTACTCATGTTTCCAAAGCTTTACCTCCAATGTCATCTTCATCAGCAGTTGCATAAACCCCGGTACTGTAGGGCCTATTTTTTGATCTTGGCTTTTTCCTGTGCGCTTTATACATTTAAGTTAGACTGAATTAGTATGAATATAGTATAAGTTAGACTGAATGATGCTGTTACTGGGAAACTAAGTGAATCCACAGTACCACAGTGTGCAGCGTCAATTCAAAGATTAAATTCAGGATTTTTTTATTCAGTGAGACAAAAACACTATACATTCAAAATGATGCTCTTTAGTAGAGCAGTAGAAAGATTTGTATCTGCAATGACAGTACATGACAAAATTTACTTTATTTCTATGTCGTTTTGTATTTTAGAGCATAAGCCTCACAATTTTGTTGGTTGTTAATTAGGATTGGAGCTAAACTCTGGAGGGCTGTGGCCCTCCGGGAACTAAGTTTGACAACCCTGTTTTTATTTGACAAACAAATTTTAACATAAACATTTAATGTTACATAAAGTGGTGTAAAAAGAAGTGTTGCCCCCCTTCCTGTTTTTTCAATTTTTTGCATGTTTGTCACACTTTAATGTTTCAGATCGATAACACAAGTAAACACAACATGCAGTTTTTTTATGAAGGGAAAACAAAATCCAAACCCACATGGCTCTGTGTGAAAAAGTGTTTTAAAACATAACTGTGGTTTATCACACCTGAGTTCAGTTTCTCTAGCCACACCCAGGCCTGATTACTGCCACACCTGTTCGCAATCAAGAAATCACTTAAAGGGATAGTTCACCCAAAAATGAAAATTTGATGTTTATCTGCTTACCCCCAGGGCATCCAAGATGTAGGTGACTTTGTTTCCTCAGAAAAACACAAACGAAGATTTTTAACGAAAACCGGTGCAGTCTGCCAGCCTTATCATGGACGTGAATGGGCACCAGACCTTTAAAAGTAAACAAAAACATGCACAGACAAATCCAAATTACACCCTGCGGCTCGTGATGATACATTGATGTCTTAAGACACGAAACGATCGGTTTTTGCGAGAAACTGAACAGTATTTATATCATTTTTTACCTATTTTAGCTTTAAATCGGTTTAAACAATCAGGATACGCGCAAGTAATTACCATTTTGAATAGCCGCTATACCCACAATCTCTGTGCACTGTGTAAACAATGAGTGTCGTATACATGCGACAGATTGCGGCTTCCGGAGTTTGCGTATTCTACGACAGAGCGCGTGCACATGTGACGTGACTGATGCCAAACTCGTGCTCATGACAGATGGACGTGACTGTGTATCAAAGGTAAAAAATGATATAAATACTGTTCAGTTTCTCACAAAAAACGATCGTTTCGTGTCAATGTATCATCACGAGCCGCAGGGTGTAATTTGGATTTGTCTGTGCATGTTTTTGTTTACTTTTAAAGGTCTGGTGCCCATCCACATCCATGATAAGGCTGGCAAACTGCACCGGTTTTCGTTAAAAAATCTTCGTTTGTGTTTTTCTGAGGAAACAAAGTCACCTACATCTTGGATGCCCTGGGAGTAAGCAGATAAACATCAAATTTTCATTTTTGGGTGAACTATCCCTTTAAATAGGACCTGCCTAGTCTCAGCCTCAGATGTCACGCCCACGGAACGTTGGCTAAACGTCTGATGCATATGGTACACTTAACTGGAAACACTTCAGGAATGTCGAAGTCGTCATCTGATTAGTTGAATTTGACCGGAGTGTCGCGTTTATTTCCGGTCTGCTGGGAAACAAAGCGCAGACTGATTTACTCGGCATTTTGCTAAAATGTGCTTATGCAGACGCCATTGTTGTTATACACATTTGCGATATTCGCGAACAAATTACTGACTTAATGCTTGTTCTCCCGCTTCCTATTTAACTTTAAATGCTGGTTATTTCAATGACTGACTTGTTGCATGCCAGTCTGTTGTTGTGGGGGCATTTCCACGCACAGAAACGTGATGCTGAACAAAATGAACTGTGATTGGCTGCCATGAATACCAGACCTTCAGCCGTCATACTGAAGGTCTGGCTACGCAAGACTAGGACCTGCCTGACCGATTGAAGTAGACCAAAAGATCCTCAAAAGCTACACATCATGTTGAGATCCAAAGAAATTCAGGAACAAATGAGAAAGAAAGTAACTGAGATCTATCATTTTGGAAAAGGTTATAAAGCCATTTCTAAAGCTTTGGGACTCCAGCGAACCACAGTGAGAGCCATTATCCACTAATGGCGAAAACATGGAACAGTGGTGAACCTTCCCAGGAGTATCCAGCTGACCAAAATTACCCCAAGAGTGCAGCGACGACTCATCCAAGAGGTCACAAAAGACCCCACAACAACATCTGAAGAACTGCAGGCCTCTCTTGCCTCAGTTAAGGTCAGTGTTCATGACTCCACCATAAGAAAGAGACTGGGCAAAAAAAAAGTTCCAAGACGAAAACCGCTGCTGAGCAAAAATAACATAAAGGCTCGTCTCAGGTTTGCCAGAACACATCTAGATGATCCCAAGACTTTTGGGAAAATACTCTGTGGACTGACGAGACAAAAGATGAACTTTTTGGAAGGTGTGTGTCCCATTACATCTAGCGTAAAAGTAACACAGCATTTGAGAAAAAGAACATCATGCCAACAGTAAAATATGGTGGTGGTAGTGTGATGGTCTGGGGCTGCTTCTGGACCTGGAAGACTTGCTGTGAAAAATGGAACCATGAATTCTGCTGTCTACCAAAAAATCCTGAAGGACAATGTCCTGCCATCTGTTCATGACCTCAAGCTGAAGCGAACTTGGGTTCTGCAGCAGGACAATGATCCAAAACACACCAGCAAACCCAGCTCTGAATGGCTAAAGAAAAATAAAATACAGACTTTGGAGTGGCCTAGTCAAAGTCCTGACCTGAATCCTATTGAGATGCTGTGGCATGACCTTAAAAAGGCGGTTCATGCTCGAAAACCCTCCAATGTGGCTGAATTACAACAATTCTGCCAAGATGAGTGGGCCAAAATTCCTGCACAGCGCTGTAACAGACTCATTGCAAGTTATCGCAAATGCTTGATTGCAGTTGTTGCTGCTAAGGGTGGTCCAACCAGTTATTACGTTTAGGGGGCAAACACTTTTTCACACATGTGGGTTTAGATTTTGCTTTCCCTTCATAATAAAAAACTTCATTCAAAAACTGCATATTGTGTTTACTTGTGTTATCTTTGATTAATATTTAAATTTGTTTGATGATCTGAAACACTGCAGTGTGACAAACATGCAAAGGCAAAACAAATCAGGAAGAGGGCCAACACTTTCTCACACCACTGTAAATAACACAAAACAATGTAATGCTAGCAAATGTACCAACAGTTTCCCCTTTAATTCTGGTTAAATAAAGCATTTGACGACCAAAACACACAGCAGGCCAGATGCAAATAAGAGCAACAAACTACATAAGATCTTCACTGCTGAAACGTCTGACATGTTTGTCTATATAGCATTTCATTCAGAAGTCATCAAACTTACCTGATCATCATGGTCACAACAACCCCCTGGGGTTCATTCAGATAAGTGATATCAATGTATATCAATAATATATTGATTATATTGCATATAATTATAACTGAACTTCTGTATGACATGTTCAGACATAATTGACAGTAGTGAATTAAATGAGTAAATATATGCTCAGACTTACATGAGTATGCAACTGAAGATTCATTTCATGAACTTCGCTGAGATTCTGTTCTTAAAGTGAAACGTAACATCTGATATGTTCCTGCTGTCTTCATTCTGAACTGCAGAGAAAAGTGAAAGAAAGAAAATTACAGCTGGGAAATACGATTTGGCCTTTCAAATGGTTAAAAAATGAACAAATGTTTTTCTACAACAATAATGACCTGTTTTGTTTCAAATCGCCAGAACATCCTCATTCTGACCTATAAAAAATTAAACAAGAGAAAACGCTTAAGTCTCACTCTCACAGACTTAGCTACTACAGAATCAGCGTGTAGGTTTGGTTGCTAGTTTTAATTCAGGCAAATTTTGAATTTAAATGTACAGTTTTTAAATGATTTAAAAACACCTTGGTTCCCTTCCGGAGGGAACTCTACGCTGCGTCCTGGTTCAGGACACTATGGGAACTGCCTTCGGCATGACCGGTTCTGAAACATGGTATAGAACAACGACAGTGAACTTGACACTGGCCGGCGCCAGCCTGTGACATCATCAACAGGCGCCTGCTAGTATAAAAGCAGGTGCCTGAGAGCACAACACCATCTTTTTGTCTTCAGAGTCCTCTGTTCTAAACGAGTGAGTACAGCGATGCCTAGAGAAAGAAAACTGTTTAGGAAGTGTGCAGATCCGTGTCAGAGAAATCTGACACTTGACGCACACGACCTTTGTTTGGTGTGTTTAGGTGTAAGAGCACGCGCGCTCGGCTCTAGAAGAGCGGAGCGCATTCATTGTGAGAGTTTCACTTTGAAGAAACTCCGTTCTCGTCTGGCCTTTTTCTCGAGGGAATCGGGCCATCCATCTGCCCCACGCTGCTCCGGTCCCGCCACAGCTGAGGCTGCTCGGCGGCTGAGATTGCGGGGCTCACAGGTGGAGCTGGCTGACGAGTTTGAGAGAGCGTTTAATCGCTCGCGCACGTCAGCCGGAGATGAGAATGCGCTGCTAGCGGATGATGTGTTGTCTCTCACATCCTCCGGTTCTGCAACGAGTGCTCTTTTGGCTTCAAGCCAGGGCGAGCAGGAGGTTGAAATGGAACAAATATGAGCTCGTTTGAGCCCATGCAGCCTCCCTGCCCCGCATATGAAGAGTTCATGTCTGTTATGGACCGCGCGGCTGCCCGCTTGTATCTGCAGTGGAAGCCCGCGAGGGAAGAGGCCACTCTCGGCAGACTAGACGAGCGGCTTCTTCCGGGCCATGACAAAGCCAACTCCTGTGAGCCTCCCATTCCTTCCTGATCTGCTTAAGAGATCGAGAGGGAATGGGACAGGCCATATTTAGCCCGCATTCACAGGCATCAGCATGTGAATCATGCTGATGTTGAGGGAATGCATGGGCGCGGATATGTGACGATGTCTCTCGCTGACGGTTGCGAACTATCTCTCAGAGCGAGGGACATCGACCCTGAAGGCTCAAAAGGCACATATGCGGCAGTGGCCGGTGCTCCTCTGCACACGATGGCAGTGTTGCAGAGGCGCACCAGGCTGATCTGCTGAAAGATCTGGACCGAGCCCCGGGGGTTTGCATCCCTTGCCGGTCCACGCCTCCACCTAAACACCGGGGGGAAACCAGGCCCGTCCTGGCCCAAGGGCCAGAGAAGAGGCCAGGTCGCCAGTGTGGGGCTACCTGCCCCTTTCTTTTCCCCTTGACTCCGGGGCTGGGCCAACGATGAGACTGAGGCTCCATCTGTTGGCCCGGTATGTGAACAGTAAAGACACTTTAATAAAATATTCAAGCGTGTATGTGTATGTTTTCTTTTGTCTACCAGCTCCGCTTGGGTGTTTACTATTGCAGTTTCGAGCTCCTCTTGAGTTCTACTGCCACCAAGTGCCGAGTGTAGCCAGGTCTCCCCTCGTTTTATAAAAGAAAACAGTGTGTAGAGACCTCCGCTCGTAGAAACCCCCTCGTGGGTTAAGCGTTGTCAGGTTTTGAAACCTCCGCTAGAGTGAGCTTGGTGTAGACATGATCCAACATACATATACATACAAGAATAACCCTCTTGAGCGTTGTCAAGCTGCTTCAGGCGGAGTATCGCTCTGCCGAAGCCTCCGCTCACTCAAACCCTGCCAAGAGTAATACTCTTTTTGCATGAGTGTGGTCAGGTACCTTCCCTGTGTATCTTCATATACACATATGTGAGACCTCCACTCCTAGGAGTTTGTGTGCTAGGGTGAATAGAGCGTCGCCAAGGCTCCCTCTCTGAGAGAGAGGTGTTTTTCTGAAGCCTCCGCTCTCTTTAAAAAGCCCCGCTTTGAAGTAGGATTGAGTGTAGCAGGCCTAGGAGGCCTCCTCTCTGTGAAGTCCTCTGTAAAGAGAGACATACAAAAATAATACTTCTTAGCGCTGAATGTGGCAGGTCATTTTTAGACCTCAATTCATGAAGAGCTTTTTACTGGGTCGAGTGTTGTTAGGCTTCCTCTATGTGAGGTGTTTCTGTTAAGCCTCCACTTTCCAGAAATACAGGCCGGGAGAACACAAGGTTAAGGCAGCTTGTGAACTCTTTCCGTGGACCTGTCACTACAAGCGTTGAGTGTAAAAGGAAGTAGGCCTCCCTTCCATGAGAGGGCGTGTATTCCAAGGCCTCCACTCGATAGAGCTTCCTCAGTTGAGCGGCGTCAGGCTTGTTATGTTCGAGAGCTTGTAAACCATTAAAGCCTCCCTCACTGAAAGCTCCACTTCCGGGTTCTGCTATCACCCGGGTTAAAACAGGTGTCTAAGTGATAGCACAGTGTAATAGGTCTCCCTCTGTCACAGCCAACAGTACTGAGACCTTCACTCTCACAGTTATAGCAGCTGGCAGGCCCATGAGTGCCTCGCTGACTATTTTTTGGGGGAGTGCAGTCCTCCACTCACCAAAAGCTAGTGTTGTAGGCTTCTCTCCTTGGAGATGTAGTCTCGGAGCCTCCACTACACAGAGCTAGATGATAAATGAGACTTTTCATTATTGGCTCTGACTGTGAGTATCTGCCTTTCTTGAGCGTCGAGTGTAGTCAGGCCTCCCCTCGCCTAGAGCGTTTTACCTGAGGCCTCTACTCTGAAGAGTTTCCTAGGGAGAGCGTCGTAGGCCTCCTCTTGCTTAGAGAGTCTTTCTGCTGAAGCCTCCCCTCTCCAGAAGCTCCGCTTTCAGGCTCCGCTATCGCCTAGAGACTGCAAATCTGGTGATCCTCGCTATGCTCAGGACACCTACTCAGAACCACATTTGTGGTGTTTGCTCACGCGAAGTCTTTGGGCATTCTCTAAAATCCATGTGAGTGGTAAGTGCACTATTCAGGCACTTCACTAAAATCCATACTTATGGTAAGGTCCCTCCCGTAAAGGCAGGTTCCCTTCTCCCATGGACCACTCAGAGTTCCTCCGTGTCCACTCTCTGAGCTGGTTTTTCTCAAAAACCTTTTAGTTTTCCAGCTCCAATCCAGATAGCGCTGCTAGCAGGATTGAGTGTCGGGCCTCCTCAGGCCTCACTCTCCAGAAGAGCTCCAAAATGAAGGTATTTCTGTCGCACAGGCTAGTCAGCCTCACGGATGACCTTCAAGGCTAGAGTGTAGATAGGTCTTGAGACCTCCACTCTCAGAGTTCTTCCTTGCTAAGCACGGAGGTGTGTTAGGCTCCCTCTTTAGAAAGCCTCCACTCTCCAGACTCCACTCAGGCAGTACTGTCGTTTAGGCTGTTCAGCTTCGATGAACGCCTGCAGTGTTGAAGTGTAGTAGGTCTTGGGACCTCCACTCTTAGAGTCCTTCTGCTGCTCGCAGAACATTGCCAGCCTCACTCAGAGTCCTTCGTTGCCTCCAGAGATTCACTAGAAATAGGCGGTCCGACTGCACAGGCTATTCAGCCTCGCGGACCACCTCTGGTGTTGGGTGTAGATAGGTCACGGACCTCCATCCTTAGAGTCGTCCTCTGCTGGGTGCAGAGTGGTACCAGGCTTCTTTCTTACCAAAGCTGCCACTTTGCAAAAACTCCACTCAGGTAGTTCCGCTGCACAGGCTATTTAGCCTCGCTGACTACCCTCAGTGTTGAAAGTGGAGTGGGTCACGAGACCCCCACTTTTAGAGTTTTCCTTTGCAAGACGCAGAGTGTTTTTCTGGCTTCCTTTGAAGCAGTCACTCCTCTGAACTCCCTGCAGGTAGTTCTGCTGCACAGGCTATTCAGCCTCACTGACTACCCCCAGGTTTTGAGTGTAGAGGCGCCACGGTACCTCCATTCTTAGAGTTGCACCCTGGAAGGCACAGAGTGTTGCCAGGCTTCCTTTCGGCGAAGCCTCCACTCCTCGGGAAATCTCCACTTAGACAGGCCTGCTGCACAGGCTATTCAGCCTCACAGGCCGTCGTCAGTGTCAAGTGTAGTTAGGTCATGAGACCTCCACTCTGTAGATTCCCTCTGAGTAGAAGCTCCACTCGGGTAGTTCGGGTTGCATAGGCTATGCAGCCTCACTGAATACCCCCAGTGTCGAGTATAGGCTTTTTCCTCCGGGCGTGAGTGTAGCCAGGTCTCCCCTCACTGAAGGGCTAGTGAGACCTCCACTCCTAAGAGCTGGTGGACTGAACGTTGTCAGGTTTCCTCTCTTTTTAGAGAGTCTTCTATGAAGCCTCCGTTCTCCAGAGGCTCCGCCTCCAGTACTTCTAGGCGTGAGTGTAGCCAGGTCTCCCCTCACGGCAGGGTTATTTGAGACCTCCACTCCTAAGAGCTAGTGGATGGAATGTTGTCAGGTTTCCTCTCTTTTCAGAGAGTCTTTTATGAAGCCTCCGTTCTCCAGAAGCTCCGCTTTCAGTACTTTCAAGCGTGAGTGTAGCCAGGTCTCCCCTCACTGGAGGGTTATTTTGAGACCTCCACTCCTAAGAGCTAGTGGATGGAATGTTGTCAGGTTTCCTCTCTTTTCAGAGAGTCTTTTATGAAGCCTCCATTCTCCAGAGGCTCCGCTTCCAGTACTTTTAAGCGTGAGTGTAGCCAGGTCTCCCCTCACTGCAGGGCTATTTGAGACCTCCACTCCTAAGAGCTAGTGGATGGAATGTTGTCAGGTTTCCTCTCTTTCAGAGAGTCTTTTATGAAGCCTCCATTCTCCAGAAGCTCCGCTTTCAGTACTTTCAAGCGTGAGTGTAGCTAGGTCTCCCCTCACTGGAGGGTTATTTTGAGACCTCCACTCCTAAGAGCTAGTGGATTGAATGTTGCCAGGCTTCCTCTCTTCTAGAGAGTCTTTTATGAAGCCTCCATTCTCCAGAAGCTCCGCTTCCCCATCTATACCTGTAGCACTGAATGTTGTCAGGTCCTTAGAGCAGGCGTTCGCCCTGCCGAGACCTCCATTCCCTAAACTCCGCCCCTTATGGTCAGGGTGTTTATGAGCTCCTTCACTTAGAGAGCTAAGTGTAGTAGGCTTCTTCTAGGCCTCCACGCTGGAGAGTTGTGTGCACAGGTAGCCAGGCTAGCCGTGGCAGGTCACTGGGCCCCAGCGACTCTCGCTGATGCAGGGGTGATTTCCTTCTTGACTCCTCATTCAGTCAGTTTGATCACCTATCCTTCGGCATGGCGGCGTTGGTATAAGCGTTCCCATAGTGTCCTGAACCAGGACGCAGCGTAGAGTTCCCTCCGGAAGGGAACGTCTCAGGTTACGTAGGTAACCCTAGTTCCCTGAGGACAGGGAACGAGACGCTGCGTCTCAGGGCCATGCCTCGGGCCCTGCACAGACCTCCGTCTGACAAAAAGATGGTATACTTTTATACTAGCAGGCGCCTGTTGATGATGTCACAGGCTGGCGCCGGCCAGTGTCAAGTTCACTGTCGTTGTTCTATACCTTGTTTCAGAACCGGTCATGTCGAAGGCAGTTCCCATAGTGTCCTGAACCAGGACGCAGCGTCTCGTTCCCTGTCCTCAGGGAACTAGGGTTACCTACGTAACCTGAGACGTTATGTGAACATTAAGGGAACTTTTTATTTCACCATTTTTTAAACGTAATGGGAAATTTATTTCTAAAACTAGTAGTAACATTTGAACATATCTAACTAAATGTTTCAGGTATAAATTCTCCATGACCATGTTTTATTTTTTACTGGAAAAATGTTTGTTCATAATTTCGAAAGAACCTTCTCAATGCTTTCTGTTAGCTGGGTTATTGCTTGTTCTTTCTTTCTTTCTTTCTTTCTTTCTTTCTTTCTTTCTTTCTTTCTTTCTTTCTTTCTTTCTTTCTTTTTCTTTCTTTATTTACAGATTTTCTTTTCTGTTTAGATAGTTTGAGACTAAACAACCCCAGCGTCTCGCTGTCGCCTGCCTTAACACATTCAAAACAAACATGTAAACACACACAGTATTAGATTCTCATCCTGTTTGTGTCAGATATTTGTTTCTATTCAGAATATCAGTCAATTTGATTCAGTCTGATTTTCTGTGTTGATTTACACTCATTTAATGCTTTTTCTTAACAGATTTGAATGTATTTTTAATATTCATGTTTGCTGTCTGGATAAACCACTGGCAAAGGACTTTTTAAATATCATTGACTCTTTTAATCTTGTACAGGGTGCCGTTGGTCCTACACAAGACAAGAGCATGGCCACACTCTTGACTTGAGTTTTGACCCATGGTATTTTTGTTGCAAACTTAGAGGTGTACGATGCATCGAGGAAATTAAATCCTGGCTGTCACCAAATTTGTTACATTTCAATGACACTAAGACAGAGGTCATACTGTTTGGGCCTAGTGATGCCTCTGTTGCTGATGTAGATTTGGGTGCTCTGACACAATATCAAAAGTCTACTGTAACAAATCTTGGTGTAAAATTGGACTCCAATCTGAAACTTGATGCTCAGATCAGTGCAGTTGTTAAAACAAGCTTTTTTCAACTGAGACAACTGGCCAAAGCCAAACCATTCCTTTCTCGGCATCACTTTGAGATTTTAATTCATGCTTTTATTATGAGTCGTTTAGATTGTTGCAATGCACTTTATTTTGGGCTCAGCCAGGCGTCACTTGCACGATTGCAGCTTGTACGGAATGCTGCTGCATGGCTTTTAACTGGTATTAAAAAACGAGAGCACATTACTCCAATTTTAAAGTCATTGCACTGGCTCCTGATTTGTTTTCGTATTGATTTTAAAATTTGTCTTTAAAGTGCCCCTATTATGCCTTTTCAAATATGATATTTCATGTAGTGTGTCATGTAGCTGTATGTGAATATAAACTATCTGCAAAGTTGTGACACCGACAGTGCACTATAAATGAAGTTTTTGTCTAACAAAAAAAAGAGTCGGCTCACATTCGCCTAAACGAGTCGTCAGCAATTCGAATCTTTTTCCTGTAACGGCCACACGTCACGAGCTACTCATTTGCGTAATGTCCGCCCACGTTCAATTTCGCGAACAACTTGCCCGCCCACAAACAGTAGGCCTACCATTTTCACGTGGATTAACGTTACATCATGTCAAGAAGACGCCCTGCGCTGTGAGAGTGAATTTGTTTTATATGCCCTTCCGAAAGATGAAACTACCAAGAATGAGTGGTTAACATTCATTTTTTGAACACCTCAGCAGTCCAATTCCAATCTTGTGTTGTGTTCGCGTCATTTTACTGATGACTGCTTTTCCAATCTTGGGGAGTAACGTTACAACGCGAGATTCACCAAACGCTTGGTTTTAAAAAATGGATCAGTGCCCAGTTTATTTGGACCGGCTTGCTCCTCTGAACTTCTACCTGTAAGTATGATTAATAATTGATGATTGTATTTTCTAGCGATCGTTCAAAATACGTCTTTGTGTACGTTATGGTGTGTAACAACCCCGCACATGTCTTGGTAAGCGGCTAACTTGCGTTTCTGTAGTTCTGTTGTTCAGCTGTGAGTGCAATGTAGTCTAAAAATTGTGATTGATGCAGCTTGACTGTCTGTCTGCCTTATTAGTTTAAGTAATGATAATGATAAACGATGGCTTAACGCAGTGTTATGGGTTGTACGTTACAGTGTTGAAGTTCACAACGTAGAGGTATGCCCGGTTCGCTTACAAAAGCAAATTGCAAGCACTTTCCACAGTTATAATATGACACCCACTGAGAAACGTCCTGCTCCAGTCGTGCTTGCAAAACAGTTTCTTGTCGATGTGCCACTTCAACCGTTTCATCGTCAGACTCCGGCTCGAATTGATAGGGTAAAATCGAGGCTATCTTTTCTATGCATTAACAGGTCTCCACAGCTGTCATTCAGTTATGGCAATGGGCGTTTCGTTTTGCGCTGAAGCGGTAGACCAATCCAAAAGGACTGCACCATCTGACCAATCACAGCAGTGAGGGCTCACGGAAAGGAGGGGTTTAGAGAGACTGATTCTTCGAACTGCTTCACACGAGTCGTTTACAAATCATTTAGAAACGGGGTAAAATTAAATCTAATTTTTGAGAAAACTAAAGTGTTTTTTGAACTTGCATACATGTAAACCTGTTTTAAGAGACTATTACAACAATATTAACTACCTTTAACATGGCATAATAGGGGCACTTTAAATCCCTACATGGTCTCGCCCCTCAGTATATGTCAGATATGCTCCAGCTCTACTGTCCTGCTCGCTCTCTTAGGTCAGCTGACCAGTCTCTTTTGGTCGTCTCCAAAACTCTGAGAAAATTCGAGGGGAACCATTCCTTCTCCGTCGTGGGTCCTAAACAATGGAATGATCTGCCTGCGTTCTTAGACAGATTGATTATTTTATGGTTTTTAAGTCATCACTTATCTTTTCACTTCTGCTTTTAACTCAGTTTGAGTTGTTGACTTTTATTTGTTTTATTGTTCTTACTCCTGACTGGTGTTTTTATTGTACTCTTTTATATTCCTGTGTTTTATCAAATTGACATTTATTTTATTTGTGATGTAACCTATTTTTGTTAGGCTGTGTACAGAACTTTGGCTGACCTTGTTGTTTTTTAAAGTTCTCTATAAATAAAGTTGGAGTTGGATTGGTATCAGTTGACCTTTATACAATAAATGTGACCCTGGACCACAAAACTAGTCATATGGGTGAGTTTTTGTTTTTTTTAAAACTGAGATTCATACATCATCTGAAAGCTGAATAAATAAGCTTTTCGTTGATGTATGGTTCCATTGAGGATAGGACAATATCTGGCCGAGATACAATTATTTGAAAATCTGGAATCTGAGGGTGCAAAAAAAATCTAAATATTGAGAAAATTGCCTTTAAAGTTTTCCAAATGAAGTTCATGGCAATGCATATTACTATGTTTAATATATTTACAGCGGGAAATTTACAAAACATCGTCATGGAACATGATCTTTACTTAATATCCTAATGATTTTTGGCATAAAAGAAAAATCCATAAGTTTAACTCCAATGTATTTCTAACTTTTGCTACTCAAGACTGGTTTTGTAGTCCAGGATCACAAATGTCCTTACATACGAAGACTAATCAGACAGAATCATGAAGACACACTGCTGTTGTGTCTCGATGTTTTTTTATGATTAGCATCTCACTGTCCAGACGAGATGAGATGTGAGTCATGTTAGGGCTGAAAAATGTCTTTGTTTTGCATCTGTGTGTTTCTGCACGGGAATGACGTTATCATCAAGATTCATTTAAATGTTCAAATGGGTTTATTTTATAAAGATGGACATTTTAACACAACTGACATTAAAGGTATCATAGAATGGAAAACTGTATTTACCTTTGCATGAATAATAACATAGACATACCGTGAGCCTGAAACACCATTGTTTCCTCCTTCTTATATAAATCTGGTGTTTGCAAAAGACCACTGAAAAAGAGGCCAATGCTAACATAACGCCAACTATGACTTTATAGTCGGAATCATTAATAGTTACACCCCCAACATTTGCATAGCCCAGTCATCAGAAGTTCTGCAGGTAGGCTATTGTGAAAAAAACAAACAAGGACAATAGCGAAAATGGCAGATCACGGAAATAGGTTGAGTTCCAGGTTGTGCAGAGGATTTTAAATGCAGTGATGGGTTGGTGTATGTACTCAAAAAGGCACGGAAAACAAATAAGGCGTTCTAATAAAATAAGGCGAGCCACTGAAGGGACACGGTTAGCTTTTTGCTAGCAGTAGCCTGTTACATTGCAGTACATTATTATTTATGAACCTTTCAAATAAGGTAATAACAGACCATTTCATCCTAGGGACAAATCCTAGCGTCGTAAAACCTTTTCTGAAGAATTGTTTCCCTTGCCTAAGCCATACCTTCTATGTAGATATCAGAGAACAATTTAAAATATTGTATCAATGCATTCTATGACACCTTTAAAATTTAATCTTAAAAAATTGTTTAGTCTTGAACATAAAGCTAATCCACATATTGTAATGGTCTGAATGTATATTTCTTTTAGTCAGAATGTGGAGAGGTAACCCGTGTGTCACAGACTTCAAGTTATTTTGTCTCAGCTTCTGTTTTCATGGACTTCTTGCTTTCATTAGTTCCTTGTCCTTTGTTGTAGTTTCCCGCTATGTGATATGTCATGGTTATTAATTTAATTGTCATGGGTGATTGTCATTTCCCTCATTTGCCCTGTATTTAAGTTAGAGACTATATCACCCTTCAGTTATCGGTTGTTGTTTGTGGCTAATACACACTGTTGTTCCTGTTATTCATTATATAATAAAACCTCATATGTATTTTTTAATTGGCTCCCATTGTCTTCATCTTTGGACCTTCCCACCTTGTCAGTAACACGTGACAATATAGCAGCATGCTAACCTTTTTGGTTTTTCAAAACGACCTCTCAAAATAAAATGTAACAATTTAACAATCTTACAAAATAGAAACGTGAATCTATTTTGACAAGAATAGTCCATGTTGTAGAGTCAATGTGGCTTCGTTAATGACTAAGTTTGAATGCTTTACACACCTTTGCTGAACAGCTGTGCTATATTGGTGAAGCTGGAATACATCCTTCTTGATTCTTCAGTTGACTTTGAAGAGCAAATATTGTTTGTTTAATGGTAAGTTTAGGTTGAATTTGTAATCATTT
>NC_133367.1:35174159-35222447 GCF_049309525.1 Garra rufa | reverse complement strand
GGTATGGTTCATTAGTATATTTTCCTGCATACATATATTTAGATAACTACTATTGTGATTATATCATTATTATTATCATCATTATTTTTATTATTATTATTATTAATAGTAATAGTACTGTTGCCTTCATCACAAAACATCGTCACAAAACATCATTGTTACAACTCAAACTTTACTATTGTTATTAATACTACTATTATTATTATTATTATTATTATTATTATTTATTTATTTATTTATTTATTTATTTTTATTATTATTATTATTATTATTTTATTATTATAATTATTGATATTACTGTTACCATCATCACAACATCATATTGTAATCACCATCCTTGGGATTATTGCTGTTATTATTATTATTATTATTATTATTATGATTACTGTTATTATTGATATTACTGTTACTGTCATCACAAAATATTAACCGTATCATCACTTCCTTTGGCATTATAGTTGTTACTCCGATTTATGGCCATTTCTATTATTTTTGAACATGCTAATACTACCTATACTGCTACTACTACTTATACATTATTGTTATTATTCAGATTGTCTTGTTCTCATTTCTCATTTATTATCATTGTTGTTGTTTTTTTTTTTTTTTTTTTGTTGTTGTTAGTATAGTTTTTTGTTTGTTTTTGTTTTTTGTTGGTATTGTTTCTGTTGTTGTTGTTGTTTCTGTTTCTGCATTTACCATGTATGTTTTTGCACTCCAAAAAAAAAAAAAAAAAAAAAAAAGTGATTCATGTTAAAATCGGAGGACTAGAAGAAGAAACTGATGTTGTGGAATTCAATAAAGAGGAATGTTGACTGAAAAAAAAAAGAAAAAAAAGAATTTGTAATCATTACATTATATTACATTATATTTTACTGAGATTCAGGAGGATTTTCTATTTCTAGCAGAGATTTTTGAACAATGTACAATTGTAAAGAACTAAGAGGATGGAAGATTTGGGAGGGTTAAATGCATGCTGGGCAAATGAACTCCTTCTCAATCCCAGCACAGTCCTAACGGAACCATTTTCAACATGTTTCACATTGAATCTGACCAAAAAGTTCTAGTTGGGGGAATGTAGTTAAAGCTCTGATTTTACTCTATTATGTATCAGTAATAACACACTAGCATACAATTTGTGTAAGCCACATGAATAACATGGCTTTATTGAATATTAAGTCAGTTATTATGAAATAAAGATGGGTCACATATTTCAGTAGCTATGAATTGGACCCATCAGATTTCCTGACCCTATTGTACCAGATTTCTCAATACCTTATCAATATGCTTTATAAAACAGAAAGGGGAGATGGTCACACAACACATGAGTTACTTTATTGAATATTATATTTAGTTATTATAAAATATTTTGACCCATACTAATATCTCAGAGTAATATGCATGTGTAAGGCACAATCTATATTGGGTAATTATATTTAATAAAAAAATAAGAATAAATGGTACATCATACAATGAGAATGTTATACAAACAGAAACCATTCATAACAGTAACACAGACAGCAGCGCAGCATTAATTATTAATTACAAGCATTGTGAAGCTTGCCACAATATCTAGCAGGTCTAATGGACTTTTTCTTTAAAACATGAAACATCTTTTACAGCATCACTGCGACGATGATTATTCCGTTTCAGCGTCCGATCTAACGTGTGCGCGCGCCAACATTTGATGAACAGCGGCCCCTAGTCACAGCTTTCGATAGGTCACAAATTTCAACACAACATATTCTCTGTGTATTGCAAATAAAAAAAAAGATGTAATGGGCATAGTATAATGTGTATAATATTGGACCACAATGAACAGGTAAGTTAGGTATATTGTGATTGATACGCTGTAATTGCTTACGTGCTTTTATGTTCGCTTCTTCATGTCCGGTTCTCCATGAATTGCAAACGAAATAATATACTGGGTGTATATATATATATATATATATATATATATATATATATATATATATATATATATATATATATATATATCTTTATCTTATTTTTTATTGGGCCATCACGATGAACAGGTACATTTGATGAATTCTGACTGAAACGCTATTTGTAAAGGCCTACCCAGTGAAGGTCTGATGTTTCTGTTCGGCTCCTAGTAGAGGTCTGATGTAGATTGCGTACTCTTATTTTCGGCTCCCAGTGAGTCTGATGTATTTTGCGTGCTCTTATGATCAGTTCGGTTCCCAGGAATAATATGAGGCAGTTTGCTTGAATTTTGCTTGAATTCTGACTGAAACGCTGTTCGTTAAGGCCTATCCAGTGAAGGTCTGGTGCTGCTTGTTTATGTTCGGCTCCCAGTAGAGGTCTGATGTAGATTGCGTGCTATTATTTTCGGCTCCCGGTGAAAGTCTGATGTATTTTGCGTGCTCTTATGGTCAGTTCGGTTCCCAAGAATAATATGATGCAGTTTGCTTGAATTCTGACTGAAACGCCGTTTGTTAAGGCCTACCCAGTGAAGGTCTGGTGCAGCTCGTTTATGTTCGGCTCCCAGTAGAGGTCTGATGTAGATCAGATTGCGTGCTATTATCTTCGGCTCCCGGTGAAAGTCTGATGTATTTTGCATGCTCTTATGGTAAGTTAATTCGGTTCCCAATAATACAGTATGATGCAGTTTGCTTGAATTCTGACTGAAATGCCGTAATCCAAATTGATGTAGATTTTCGTGCTCTTATATTCGGTACCCAGTGAAGGTCTGAAGACGTGTTTGATATCGTTATGTTCAGAAGACCATTTCCAGCACGATCCGTTTTTGCGTGATCTTATGTTCGTTTGTTCTCTCGTATGATCGCTTTACATCCAAATGTTCGGTTGTCTTCTGGTAGTTCCTCTCTCTTCTACTTCTTTTCTTCTTCTTTTTCTTGTTTAATGGCGGGTGGCATCCAACGTCAAGGTGCAATACCGCCACCTACTATACCAGAGTGTGAACCACAGTGACTAACAGAAACTTAAACCTCCCAAAACAAATCCCAAACCAAAAATAATAAATAATTACATAAAACTTGCCATTCTTCAATCACTTTACTCCAGATTAAAACCTTAATCTCTGATTTACTTATAATAGAACTTGTATCTCTATTGTTTCTCTCTGTAACGCTTGTTTTGCTAATTTATCTACTTCTTCATTTCTCCTTATTCCTATGTGTGCTGGGACTCATATACAACTTATTGATGTATAGTTTTGAACAATTCTTGTATTTGTAAGATTCTAAAGAGAATATCTTGGTGACTAGATTTTAAAGGTCTCTGCTCTTTAAAATTGAAACTGATTTAGAACAAATTAAAATATTCTCAGGATTGTGTTCCTCTGCCCACTGCAATGCCAAGAGCATAATTTCTACAGTATAAACTGCAAAAATGATTAGAAGTCCACTTTACTCCACTGAAGGGCAAGTTTTGCAGGCGGCTTAAAAGATCCAGAACATCAAACAACTTTTGTAGCTTTTAGTCCAAGTCAGTGGTAACCAATGGGGTTACCACTGACTTGGACTAAAAGCTACAAAAGTTGTTTGATGTTCTGGATCTTTTAAGCCGCCTGCAAAACTTGCCCTTCATTCTACTCCGCTGACACATCTCAAAATTTACAAATAAACATTTCTGACATTTCCAAAAAAGAAAAAAGAAATCAGTGAACAATATATACACATAAGCCAACCTTCTTTACAATGATAGTAATACGCCTTCCATTCATTAAGTCTGTCAGTTTCTTGATCTGTTGAAGATTAACTTTTTGTTCAGCAGCAACCACAGCTTCCCATACACTGTTAAGAGTGGTGTACTGTTTTCCTTCTTTCATCTTTAAGGCCTTTACTGGCTAGCCATGCAGTGGAGTACTTCAATGCATGTGATGGAGCATTGTCCTGCATAAATATCATGGTCTTTTTCCTGAACCACTGCTTGAAGAAAGTGTCTTCTAAAAACGGGCAGTATGTTTGGTAGTTGATTTTGAGTCCATCTTCAACCCGAAAAAGGTCCAACTAGCTCATCTTTAATAATACCAGCCCATACCAGTAAACCAGCTTCACCTTACTGGAGTCTGAGTCAAAGTGGAGCTCTGTGCCCATTACTGATCCAGCCACTGCCCATCCATCTGGTCTGTCAAGAGTCACTCAAATCTCATCAGTCCAGACAACTTTTGACATTTTATCTTATGTGTCTTGTTCAGTGGTCAGGGTTTCAACCTTCCTTACCTTGGCCATGTCTCTGAGCACTTAACACCTTGTTCTTTTGGGCACTCCAGGTAGGTTGCAATTCTGGAATACGACAGCAGGGGAGGATAATGGGTTCCTGGCAGCTTCATGTTTAATTCTTCTCAAATCTTTAGCAGTTAATTTGTATTTTGTTTTGTTTTTGTGACCCTGTTGACTATTTGCAATAAAATGTTTGATGGATCTGTGATCACATCCCAATATTTTAGCAAGATCAAGAGTGCTGCATCCCTCTGAAAGACATTTTACAAATTTTGACTTTTCATTGTCAGTTAAATCTCTTTTTTGCCTGAGGAAACCAAGCTGCCTAATAATTATGCACACCTTGATACTCTCTCATTACACAAATACACATCACCTGATATCTTTAAACCCAAAACCATTCAAGTTTGTACAGCTTGGAACCAAAAAAAACTTTTATCCAGTTGTATATTCTTCCACCTATATTCAGCATTTTTCATTTGATCAAAAGTCCCTCTCTCCACATAATTTCACAAGCCTTTTTTTCGACATCCAAAAATACTGCTATTATTGATTCTCAATTTATCTCTGCTTTTATAATTCAATTTTCTAAACATACAATAGGACCCATTGTTCCTCTTCCTTTTCTAAAACCATTTTGATATGAATCCTCTTTTTTCCAATAAATATGTCAACCTTTCTATAATCATCCTATCCATAATTTTACAAACTTTCGACATAAAAGCTATCAGTCTATAATTAAAGGGTTTTGAAGGGTCTTTACCTGGCTTTCTTATAGGTATTATTATTGCTTATTTACAAGTTTTCGGAAGTATTTCTTCCTCCCATATTATATAATTCTAAAGATTTTCCCACAATTCTATCCTTAAGATTGTCTCATCATTATATATCCGACCTGATCCTTTCCTGGAGATTTTTTTTTTTTAATTTGCAGTACAAATAGCTCTCTTCAGTTTATGTCTATTAAGTTAATTGGCTGATCTTCCATTCCCTCACTCCTTACCAACACTTCTATATTTCGTCTCTTTGTTATTTCTCTCCTCCTCTTTCCTGTCTTCCTGTTCCCTGACCCATGTATATGTGCTAATGTTACTAGCATTGCTTTGTCTTTGTCAGTTACATCTATTTCTCCTTCGGACTCAATACTGGATATCCACTCTTTCTTATTACCTTACATTCTCTTGATCATATTCCACACATCACCTACTGGAGTTGTTCTTCCACGTCCACTACAAAAACCACACCAGCTTTCTCTTTTAGCTTGCCTTTTAGTTCTCCTAACTACTGCTTGAGCTTTCTTGAATAAAATTAGATGTTTATAATTATGTGTTCCAGGGTGGGGCCATTCATGAATTGAATTGAGAATGAATGGTAAATTCCAATTCACTTCCTGGAATGGAATTGGAATTGGAATTGCATGCAGCTGACAGGAAATGGAATTGGAATTGAATTGGAATGCCAGGAAACAGAATTGAATTCAAATAAATTCCTCATAGATCGATTACAAAACTATACAGGTATTCAAGGGCAGGCTTTAGGATGGTTCAGATCATACCTGTCCGATCGCTACCACTTTGTTTATTTAAACGGGGAGTCATCGCAGCTAACACCAGTAAAGTATGGAGTGCCACAAGGATCTGTCCTAGGTCCTCTGCTATTTTCAATTTACATGTTACCCCTCGGTAATATTATTAGGAAATATGGGATTAGTTTCCATTGTTATGCTGATGACACTCAACTATATATTTCAACAAGACCAGATGAAACTTCTAACTTAGCAAAGTTAACAGAGTGTGTTAAAAATGTGAAAGACTGGATGACCAATAATTTTCTACTGTTAAATTCAGATAAGACTGAGATATTACTTATTGGACCAAAAAACAGTACACAGAATCTCTTAAACTGCAACTTGCAACTAGATGGATGTACTGTTATTTCTTCTACAGTCAAAAATCTAGGTGTTATATTAGACAGCAACCTGTCTTTTGAAAATCATATTTCCTATGTTACAAAAACAGCATTCTTTCATCTTCGAAACATTGCTAAGCTACGGAACATGTTACCTGTTTCTGATGCAGAAAAGTTAGTTCATGCATTCATGACGTCTAGACTGGACTATTGTAATGCACTACTAGGTGGTTGTCCTGCTTCTTCAATAAATAAGCTACAGGTAGTCCAAAATGCAGCTGCTAGAGTCCTTACCAGGTCAAGAAAATATGATCATATAACCCCAATTTTACGGTCTCTACACTGGCTACCTATTAGGTTCCGTATCACTTACAAAATATTACTTCTTACCTATAAGGCCCTTAATGGTTTAGCTCCTGCATACCTAACTAGTCTCCTACTACGCTACAATCCCTCACGCTCCCTAAGGTTGCAAAACTCTGGACTTTTAGTAGTACCTAGGATAGCAAAGTCCACTAAAGGAGGTAGAGCCTTTTCTCATTTGGCTCCCAAACTCTGGAATTGTAACGTATCTGGTCTTCCCTGTCATCATGAACTCTTGCACCACACTTCATGGACTACAATCCCCATAAGCCACTGCACCAATCACTGCACACATCTGATCCTCGTTTCCCACTGAACTGATTGCTGCATACACCTGTTTATCATTTACCCACATGCATTTAAGCCACTCACACACACAGCCACCTTGCGAAGTCTAATTGTTCCCATGGTCATTATTCTAAGCGTGTTTCTCTGTATTGGATTGCCTGTCTATCGAACTGTTTCCCGGATTACCTACGTTGTTCCTGTTTTCTGGTGATTATTCTTGCCTGTCGACACTTCTCAATAAAGCCTTGCGAATGGATCCGCACGTCTCTGACTCCTCCTTGTGACAGAAGACTTCGCCTAACCAGGATCCAGCGGCTTTGTTTCACCCCCAGCATCATCATGGACCCAGTCAACCAACTTCTGCTTCTCCGACAAGGAGATCGCCCCATCGAGGAATATATTCTCCGTTTCTGTGAGTTGTTGAAGAACACACCATTTTTTGATGAAGTTTACTTCAAGGACTTATTTCGGATGGGACTGAATGAACCTGCTAAATCTATGCTGCCTGGAGGGGAATTCAGATGCCCACTAAGGGACGTTATTCAGTATGCGTTGTTGCTATGTGGCTCTCCTTTAACTGTGGGTGTTTTGGAGGAGTCACAGCGCAAGATGGCCGCCCTTCCAGAGCCTCCAGTGACTGCGCCGCCAGAGCACCCTCCAGTGTCTGCGCCGCCAGGGCGCCCTCCAGTGACTGCGCCGCCAGAGCGCCCTCCAGTGACTGCGCCGCCAGAGCGCCCTCCAGTGACTGCGCCGCCAGAGCGCCCTCCAGTGACCGCTCGCTCAGAGCCTGCTCTTCCAGAGTCTCCGCTGGAGACGCCCAGCCCTCCTGAATCTCCGCTGGGGTCGTCCAGTTCTCCAGAGCCCGCTCCTCAAGAGCGTCGTCCAGAGCCCGCTTCACAAGAGCGTCGTCCAGAGCCCGCTTCACAAGAGCTCCGCTCCACTCCGCTGGTTCAGCCCTGCCTTCCAGACACTCCGCTGGTTCAGCCCTGCCTTCCAGAGACTCCGCTGGTTCCGCCCAGCCTTCCAGAGACTCCGCTGGTTCCGCCCAGCCTTCCAGACACTCCGCTGGTTCAGCCCTGCCTTCCAGAGACTCCGCTGGTTCCGCCCAGTCTTCCAGAGACTCCGCTGGTTCTGCCAAGCCTTCCAGAGACTCCGCTGGTTCCGCCCAGCCTTCCAGAGACTCCGCTGGTTCAGCCCTGCCTTCCAGAGACTCCGCTGGTTCCGCCCAGCCTTCCAGAGACTCCGCTGGTTCTGCCAAGCCTTCCAGAGACTCCGCTGGTTCATCCCTGCCTTCCAGACACTCCGCTGATTCAGCCCTGCCTTCCAGAGACCCCGCTGGTCCCGCCCAGCCTTCCAGAGACTCCGCTGGTTCAGCCCTGCCTTCCAGAGACTCCGCTGGTTCCGCCCAGCCTTCCAGAGACTCCGCTGATTCAGCCCAGCCTTCCAGACACTCCGCTGGTTCCGCCCAGCCTTCCAGACACTCCGCTGATTCAGCCCTGCCTTCCAGAGACTCCGCTGGTTCCGCCCAGCCTTCCAGACACTCCGCTGGTTCCGCCCAGCCTTCCAGACACTCCGCTGGTTCCGCCCAGCCTTCCAGACACTCCGCTGATTCAGCCCTGCCTTCCAGAGACTCCGCTGGTTCCGCCCAGCCTTCCAGACACTCCGCTGATTCAGCCCTGCCTTCCAGAGACCCCGCTGGTTCCGCCCAGCCTTCCAGAGACTCCGCTGGTTCCGCCCAGCCTTCCAGACAATCCGCTGGTTCAGCCCTGCCTTCCAGAGCCTCCGCTGGTTCAGCCCAGCCTTCCAGAGCCTCCGCTGGTTCCGCCCAGCTTTCCAGAGACTCCGCTGGTTACATCCAGTCGTCCTGAGATTCCTGTCTGCCCGGTTCTGGTCACGGAGCTCATGCATGGACTGTTCCCACCCACCCTCCCTACTGCTCCAGTCCTGCCACCTCTGTCTCCTGACAGTCCCTCTGCTCACCCACATCCCACCTTCGGTGCAGAGGACTGGCCGTGGGACTGCCAGTCTCCATCGGTGTTCAGACTGAAGGATCCCTCACCATCACCTCCAGTCTCAGAGTCCTGGACTCCACCTCGGTCCTCCGACCCTGCGGCTCCACCCCGGCTCTGTGCTCCCTCATCTCCGTTGTCGGCCGTTCCGCCCAACAGCTCCTCCGGGCTCCATCGTCTCTCCGGCTCCGCCCCGGTCAGTCGTCACCCCACCTTCGCCTCTGGACTCTACTCCTCCGGCTGCGCCTCGTCACTCCGTCCTGCCGGCTCTGTGGACCTCCTCCCTCCCGTGGGCACAGCCTCGATCCTCTGTCACTCCGGCTCCGCTGCGTACCTCCGGACCTCCATCTCCGCCGGGGTCGCCAGAGCCTTGGGTTCCGCCTTGGCCCTCCGGATCCTCTGTGTCGCCCAGGACCATCGACTCTCCGGTTCCGCCTCGGGCTCCACCGGCTCCACCTCCGTCGGTCGGCCCCATGCAGGAGCCAACCCTTCCTCCTCCATGGCTTCTCCCTCCGTCGGCTCCGCCTCATTTCGTGGTTCCAGTACCACTACATGGACCTGGCCCTCCATCCCTCCCCCTGTTCCGCCTCCGCTCCACCACCCTCAAGATTGTAAAGGTGGTTAGAGCGTCTGGAAGCCGCTCTTTGTGGAGGGGCTATGTAACGTATCTGGTCTTCCCTGTCATCATGAACTCTTGCACCACACTTCATGGACTACAATCCCCATAAGCCACTGCACCAATCACTGCACACATCTGATCCTCGTTTCCCACTGAACTGATTGCTGCATACACCTGTTTATCATTTACCCACATGCATTTAAGCCACTCACACACACAGCCACCTTGCGAAGTCTAATTGTTCCCATGGTCATTATTCTAAGCGTGTTTCTCTGTATTGGATTGCCTGTCTATCGAACTGTTTCCCGGATTACCTACGTTGTTCCTGTTTTCTGGTGATTATTCTTGCCTGTCGACACTTCTCAATAAAGCCTTGCGAATGGATCCGCACGTCTCTGACTCCTCCTTGTGACAGGAATAACCTTCCTGATAACGTTCGGGGTTCAGACACACTTTCTATGTTTAAATCTAGATTAAAGACTCATCTCTTTAGCCAAGCATTCACATAATGTATCTCATAACGTTGTAATTTCAGTTACATCTGATCAAATGCACATTAATATTCTTCAGCTTGGGCTAAACCATCATTTTTGTTTGGTCGGAAGTTGGAACAGCAGCTACGCTAATTATTTCTCTGTTTCTCTGTCTCTGCCACGGGATTTCCATCCCGTGGTAACTAGGATTTACACAAGATTCAGCCCGAATTCAGATGAAGAGATGATGCCAACCCCTCAGAGGACCGCAAATGATGCCAGCCTTGAAACAACATACAGCACTACATAATTTTCCTACAAGTTGATTACAGCACATAACCATTGCAATTAGTGTTCATCATCTGTTTGATTACACAGTTACTGATTTAATATTTATATCATATGTACATCGACTCAACATACAGTATTCACCACTAATAAGCTACTAAATATATTGTAGTAGCCTAAAACTTTTGTGCAGCTGCTCTGCAACAATCTGTATTGTAAAAAGCGCTATACTTGAATTGAATTGAATTGAATTATACTTGAATTGAATTGAATTCCACTAAATTCCGCTTGAGTTGCTAAATAAAATAATTTGACTTGATTTGCTTAATAGTTTATAGTACAATAAATATTGTAAATCACATAAACAACAAACATACAAAAGAAATACAAAATACGTTGTTTAGTATGTTAAGCATGATCATTTCACATGCCAAATTTCAGGAAATGATGATAATTCGTTGCAATAAAAAGTGAATGAAATACATGAATGAACATGATTCATTTTTTTGTGAGTTGAGACATATATTATGTGGTAATCATATATTGAATGTATAGTACACCCAGAAACTTATCACCACTGTCATTCAATTATTAATTCATAATGTACAGTTCTCATTTTTATTTACTTGCATTTGATCAACTCTATTTAATACATGGTATTTGTATCATATATAAAGTTCAAATTTATGTCTCTAAATGTAATCACAAATAAATGCTCAGAAACAGCAATAAACGGAATTCAGTGGAATTTCCCTGAATTGAATTCCACTTCCTGTATTTCCAATTCAATTCCAACTCTGTTTCCTGTAATTGTTGTTGAATTCCAATTCCATTTCTGACACTGCTTCTAGTATTACTGTACACACTTTTTTTTCATTAAAGATTTAATGTGGTTTAAATGTATTTAAATCAATTGCAATCATTTCTTTGCACATTTCCTTAAATTTATCCCAATCTGCTTTTTCAAAACCCATTTTCTCCTCTTTGAGTTACTGTTCTATCTGTCTCAATATCCAGTATTATAACTATTGAGTAGTGATCACTCCCAATGTTAAATTCTCCCCAGGGTTCCCAATTACACTCAGTACTGTAGCCAAATTTTTCAAAACTAGTGTCAAGTCCAACACAGACTCCATTCCTGTATGAACGTCTATCCTTGTTCCCATCCCATCATTTAAATTTACCAGCTCCTTCTCCTCAGGTACGGATTAACTCACGGGCTTGCCTAGACTGCAACCTAGGAGCCCCATATGTGCAGGGGCCATGTTTTGAGAGCGACTCCCTAATGCGTGCAGTTTAGGCTACATACAATATCAAGGCTGTTAACTATGTAGGCTCAGTGGCACAAAAACAGGGTATATGTAGCAGTATATGCGGTGCATAGAGGCGACATTTTGCAAAATCAATCTGTGAAAATCTTCTTTAAAGGAACCGTATGTAAGAAATTTATGTCAGTTAATCATAAAATGGCCCTGACATGTCACTAGACATTAAGAAATCATGTTCATTTCAAATACTTATATCACTGACAACAGTGGTCCGGCCAGGATATTGTCATTTAAAAGTGAGAGTTGCAGCCCTCAACTGATGTTATTGTTGTCATTTTGTGTTTTGGTCTGAGGCTCCACCCTCCAGCTATCTACCAATCACGAAGTCAGTAGAGTTTTGTGATCTGGGTTGCCAGCTCTGTTACAGCTGCAGCTATACGAACGTGTCGGATAAAACATGTATAACGTTACGAAACCTAAAAAATGCATTTATTCTAAACTTACTAAGATGCGAAACAGCGCATTTCAACGCTGATTTCAACTGAGGGGTAGCCCTATGAATTGATTTGTGCCATTTCAGATTCAATTTGACCCACTCCAACCCCCAACACTGGTTGATTTCATTTTAAATCATTTCGGACGATCACCAGTGTATTTAAACTTTCACTGCTAAATTCGAATGTGCTTTTGAATGTTTCTGTTCAGTTTGTGCTGAAAACTTTAATCCCTCCTATCTCCTTTAGTTTGAGAGCTTCATTTGCTTTTTCTTCCGGATGCATGCCTGTGGCATACGGTGTCCAACCTATCTTGGAGGCATCTGTGTTGACAACCATGTGCCTCGACACTTGTTCTAGATGTGGCGACAAACTGCCGACCCGGAGAGTGCCACGGCACCATGCTTGGGGTCCAGCCGTGCAGCCAATGCTGAAGCTGTCCCATATTTAACAGGATGAGGAACTTCTGAAATAGTTTTAGAGGGATTGCTGTCTTGCCCCTGAATGTATTCAAGCAGTTCAGTGCTGACTGCGCACACTCACTCACGTTCATATTGACCGAATCCAATTCCATACTGAGAAAAGAGATACTCTGCACAGGGGAGAGCTTGCTCTTCTCCCAGTTGACCCGGACCCCTAGGTGGCTGAGGTGCTAAAGCACCATGTCCCTGTGCTCCTACAACAGATGCTGCGAGTGAGTCAATATTAGCCAGTCGTCGAGATAGTTGTGGATCCGGGTGCCCTTCTCCCAAAGTGGGGCCAGGGCACCCTCCACTAGTTTGGCAAAAACACAGGAAGACAGGGATAGTCCCAAGGGGAGGGCCAATACCTGCAAACCGATCCCGGTGCCGAACACAAAAAAGAATGCATTTCTGCGTCAGCATCTTGAATGGTAGCCCGAAGATGCAGGATTGGCCATAACCCACTGCTCTTTTTGAGTATGATGAAACAGGGGCTGTATAAACCTGAATTAATCTCGGCTGGAGGGACAGGCTTTATTGCATTCTTTGCCAATAGGACCTCAATCTCCACACACAGGACAGAGGCATCCTGGTCCCAGTGGGCAGATGTGAAGAGGACGCCCTGAACCTGGGAGGGTGACTGGCGAACTAAATTGCATAGCCGAGCCGGACTGTCCGGATCAACCAATGAGACGGACTGGGCAGTGCTAACCAAGACCCAACTGGCGTGCAACTGGGATCAATGGAACGGTTGCTGACATACCCATGGTGGGGCAGCTGTTGGAAGAAAGAAAGCTCAACATGGGAAATGTAGCGACCCAAAGTAGAGACTGGCTGCTGGAATCAGCACTTACCTGTTCCAGCCGATCCTGCAGTGGGGGTACTGCAACTGTGTTGCTCACAATCAGAATTTGGGTCGAAAGACCCAGAGATGGAGGAAATTGCTCTTTCTGTGAAAGACCCAAAGGACAGCGGCAACAGTGGTGGTAAAAGCCTCCGGCCCTCCCCGGGGGTGGGGGCGCAGATGACACAGGTGTCCCCCGAAGAACAATCCCATTCATCTCCAGGTCGCCCGTCGCTTCGCTGTCTTATGAGAAGACTTGGCAGCGCCCTGAGAGGCGGGCCATGCTGCTCTCCTACAGCTGGCTCAATGCCCCCACTGAGGGGTTCTCTCTTTCGGTGCTTCCTGGGGCATAGCAGGTGTTGAAGCCACAGAGGGATGCCCTCTGCGATGGGCAGATGAAGACCTGGCAGCTTGGTGTTTGGGGAGTCACACCGGGGCAAGATGTGTTTAATAGCCTCCGTCTGTTTCTGTACTGCCGAGAACTGCTGGGCAAAATCCTCAACAGTGTTGCTGAAGAGGCTGGCCTAGGAGTTGGGTGCGTCAAGAGAGTGCAAATCGTCAGCGTCACTCATCTGTGGCAGGTTCAGCCAGAGATGTCGCTCCTGGACTACCATTGTTGACATCATCTGACCAAGGGACGTCGTCCACAGTTCCTACATCAACCCCTTGTTAGAACTACCCTCGTCCAGTTTTTTCATCATCTTGACCTGGTGGACCTGCAGGATGGCCATGGTTTGCAGGGCGGAGGCGCAGCACTGGCCCAAAGCACTGTACGCCTTGGCAGCGAGAGCTGACGACAGCTTACAGGCTTTGGATGGGAGGCGCGGACGGTTCCTCCAGGTGGTGGCGTTTTGCGGGCATGAATGCACCACAACTGCACGCTCCACCTGGGGAACATCAACATTCCCCCTGGCCGCCCCACCTTTGAGGGTAGTAAGGAGGGAAGAAATCAAACGTGAATGGGCCGTCTAGGGAGCCATCCTATATTTTGGCGAGATCTTCATGAACCTCCAGGAAGAAAGGCACTCCAGAGCCCAGAAACCAATCAATCAGCATTGAGCGCTTGAGAGGTGGGAGGGGACAGACTTCTGTGAGGGCTGGCCTGGCGGAGTGTTCCTGACTGTGATCCTCAGGTCAACCTTGCTTCTAACCAGCGCAGCCACAGAGTCTTTCCAACCCAACAAGCTGGGCTGGGTAGAGGGTGAGGTGAGTCTCATTGTAAATGAGAGCCGCAACCTTAGCGTAGCTATGGACATACACTCACAATGTGGGCATGAACAATCCAAGAATTCCATCTCAGCATGCTTGTGGCCCAGACATTTGAGACAGCGATTGTGATCACCTTTGGAGGTAAGAAAACTACCGCACACAGAAGCACATGGTCGGCAAGACATCTTATTAGAGATTTTCCAACGACCATGCAAGCTGAAGGAAATAGTTTTTTTTAGCTAGTTTGCACAGGGAAGGACCGCAACACCTTATCTGTGCGCAACAAGGGAAGAGGCTTGGCATGAAAAATCTTATCACCAATTCTCAGTGGCTTTTTCTTCTTAAGCTCAGAAGTCATTGGGCTCCCAAGCGGGACCTCATGACATCAGTCGACGTTATGTTGAATGTGACTGACTGATTAGTTTTATGAATATCATTGCTTGTACCATGCCTTTAAGATGAGGAAGTTTAAGATTTTTTTTTCTGTTTCTGCAGTTGCTGCTTCATCTGTGTATTTGCAGTGCTGATAAACAAAGGTGAGAACAAAAACTACATTAGAGTTAAATTCATACCACATAAATGCCAGAGTTTGTGTTTACAGTTACATTTTGTGTGATTTCAGTGTGTCTGCAGGTCACAGTACAGGCTGTTATTGGTGGTTCTGTTGTCCTGCCATGTTCTCTCACCAAAGATGAACATAAACTACAAGAAATTAATGTGAGCTGGATACACAATGGTAGCAAAATTGTATTTGACATGACTCCACACAGTAATTTACCAGTGACACAGGGCCCGGAGTACAAGAACAGAACTGAAACATTTCCTCAGGAATATTTGAGAGGAAACTTCTCCATCAAACTCCACAATCTTCAACACACTGATGCAGGGAAATACAGCTGTTACATTACACACTTACCTAAATATCAGACTGTACAGCTGATCATCAACGGTATGTTAAAATAGTTGATTAGTGCATGAAGTTTTTAATTTAAAGTTGTTGTTTTTTTAGTGATATTCCAATCTGAACACTGCTATATATGAATTGTACATGTTGCCTTTATCACAGTTAGGTAATGTTTCTGTAAAATGTTTTTTTCAGACTCAGTGTCCACTGAACATGAAGACCAAGGAGAAACAGAACAGGAGGGAATAGAGCCATCACTGCCTTTGCTTTACATTTACATCATATTGCCTGTGTTATTTATATTGGTTATTATTTTCATTGTCGTTTTCATGAGGAAAAAGTGCTCAATCCGCCATGGGGCAGGTGGAAACGATGTGAGTTCGGCCTCTCACGAGGTCTTGAGTACAGAATATGAATCAGTAAAAACTGATAATCCTGATGAAACAGTTGGTAAATGAAACAAGTGTACAGCTTTGCTTTTCTGCAGCACCTGCATGAGCTTTTGCATGAAACATGGAGTCAGGAGAGGGTTGGTGCTTTCATTGTTGCTGCAGCAGCTTCAGATAGAAAAATAAGTAAATAGAAGAGAAAGCAAAGCATTTGATTGAAGAACAAAAAACATCTAGAATGAATGAGCGTTTCTGAATCTTATGTGCACACTATAATGCTAGGAGTCTAAAGTGACGTGCGACATGGTTGTTCATGGGTTTGGAATTCAAGCCAGCTCCACCGAAGTTATCAAGAGTTCACAAGGTGCTCTACTCATTCATAAATCAATGTTGTAAGCCTATATTAATTATATTGTACATTATAGTGTAATTTTATTGTGTATTTGCAGAAAACGGTACACTTCTTTAATAATTATTTTTTATATTGTACAACTTGTCATTTCTTTTTTATTACTTTTATTTCAAGTGCTATTTAAATAACTTTGCTTTGCCTCTTGATTTTGTAAGTTAAAAAGTTACATTTTTTACCTGAATGTTTACAGCTTTTTTGCTGTTATACCCTTTCCTTATGCACTGAATTTCTTTCTCTGAGATATTGAAACAGGTACATTTTTTGGCTGAGATTATAAGACAAATAAGCCTGCCAATATGCTGCTTCCTTAGTAACATTTATGTATTTGTATTTTTTGTATGTACTTCTGCATGCTCAGGTTTATACATTGTAAATGAGGGCAATTGTGTTTTGTTATATGCAAATCAGCTTTTTATGTTCAAGATGCAATAAACTGTGTATATAAAATTGAGTTGTTTGGATATTTCTAAATCCAGGTTGATTGGGACACTTTTTAGCCAAAGGACTAGAAAAAATGTCCCAAACAACCTGATTTCACCTATTATTTCTAACTACCTTATTACTTAAACCAAATTTACATATATTAATTTAATAAAACAAGCAAAACACCAAACATATGTGCTAATGTTACTACAAACAATGTTTGAAACCTAGTAATAGTAATCTAGACCAATTTTAACTTTAAATATTGGCCAGATGTCTAGTAGTGTCTGAGGAGTGACAATGCAAACCTGAGTAGTACACCTGAGTAGTAGACTTCACATGGTTTTAAACAAATCATTCTTGAGACACAGGAAAAAACATTAAAAG
Source organism: Garra rufa (assembly GCF_049309525.1). Lineage (NCBI taxonomy): Eukaryota > Metazoa > Chordata > Actinopteri > Cypriniformes > Cyprinidae > Garra > Garra rufa. The sequence goes on along the minus strand of NC_133367.1, from coordinate 35,205,500 downwards.
TTTAAACATTTTGGAAGTAACTTGCACAACACTGATTGTGACACCCAGTTAGTTGAGCTAATTCTGTGAAGAAAGTTTTCACAGTCTGTTACTGTAACAACTGTTATTGATAGTGTAGTGGTTGCAAATTTGTAGCACCGGAAATACTGATATTACTTTTTTATTAACCCTTATGCGGTCTTCGTTTTGGAATCACACTCATGGCCTTTGGGGTCTCTAGAGACCCCAGGCAACAAAACTTAAATTTTGTAATAAAATAATAGTTTAGAAAATATATAATAATTTTTTTCCTGTTTATTAATGTTTTTGCTCCACATTTGTGCAGTTTTCGTAGGAATTATGCTATTTTTTAAATATATATAAATTATTAAATAAATATTTATTTTTAATAGTTTTATATGCAAAAACAGCTTTTTATGTAAAATTCACTTTACAAAATACCCACATTTTAAACTTTCATTCATGGGGATAACATAGATCATTTGATATGGTTTAGTGTAAGATTTTTGCCCAATTTTTGGAAAATGCAGTTTTAAAAGTAAAAAAATATAACTTTTACCACTAGATGGCTGCAGAGCACTACTATTAACTAATTGCTATTTGACCAACAGTAAGATATTTTTTCACAAGTTTTTTTCAGTTGAGTACATATCTACATATTATGAAATCACAATTATAACAATAAAAAATGCTTTTTGTCAAAGTTAAACATTTTTTTGTACTGAAAAAAAAAACAGTTCTATTACATATTGAGTAGCAGTACACAACATGAACATAAGAATGCAACAACAACATATTTTTTTCTTTTTTTGACAAATTATAAGAGAGCAGTTTTTATGGTCTCCAAATGTATAGTCCTGTGAGTTTCATGATATGCAGATATTAACTCAACTGGAAAAAACTTGTGAAAAGATATCTTTCAGGTGGTCAAATAGCAAAAAGCATATAGTGGAGCTCTGCAGCCACCTACTGGTAAAAGTATTTTTTTTTTTTTTTTACGTTTAAAACTGGATTTTCCAAAAGATGAGCAAAAATCTTACACTAAACCATGTGAAATTATCCATTTTATCCCCATGAATGAAATTTAGACATGTGGGTTTTTTATGAAAGGGAATTTTACAAAAAAAGCTGTTTTTGTATAAAAACCTATAAAAAATATTAATTTATATATATTAAATAAATATCCTAAATCCTCCAAAAACTGCACACTTGAGGAGTAAAAACATTAATAAACAGGAAAATAACATTTTTTTTAACTTTTATTTTATAACAAAAATTGCATTTTGTTGTCTCCAGAGACCCCAAAGACCACGAGTGTGATTTTTTTTTTTATTTTTTTTTTACACCAAGATAAAATCATGCTATCAATCCAATTTTTTTTTTTTTTTTTTTTTTTTTTTTTTGTAGATCTAGAAAGTGTTTACAGTTTTACAGAGTCTCATGTCTCTTGGACAAAAATAACATTTTTTTAATTTTTATCAAAAGTCATCTGGGGTAAAAAATACCCCGAAGACCGCATAAGGGTTAATATAATTATATTTAAGCGGTAATTGACATGTTTGTGTGTCACATTCATCAGTCTTAATAACTGACAAAGCAAATATACTTACCGTTTGAGCACAGTCTGGTGCTGTTGCTGAGTTTTGAAGGTGTGCCTGTTTTCATACAGTAATAAACTCCTAATTCTTCAACAGTAACATTACTTATAACTAAACTATGTTTAAATTGCATTGAATATTTTTTTCTGAATGTTTTATTATAGTAATGAGGAGATATTGGTGTTGGGAATGATAGTAGAATCACAGTTGGAGGATCTGGTGTTTTCAGTAAAATCCAAATAAACATCATTTTCATCAAGATCACAGTTTATGCTCACATTTGATCCCAAATCAGTTAGTAGATCTGACACTGCAGCTTCACAGAAGATTAATACATCTACAAGATAAAATAAATAAATAACACTAACCATGTAACACCCCTGTTATGCATAACATAAAATTGTATAATTTGAATAAGTTTACAAAGCATGTAAATATACCAATATCACATTAAAAAAACACTCACAGAACTGAAGCTGAATGATCTTCATTTTGTTGTTGTGGATTAAAACACAATATAAAACCTGCTTCCCTCCAAACAACACTGAAGAAGAATCTACTGCAGCTAAAGCAAAGACAGGAAGACAAAAAAAAAAAAAACCTACCCTCGTCAAGCAGAAGAAGTCAAAGTCAAATTTGCTTTGACCACAAAATCTATTTCCCCCTCACCATCATCACTTCATTAAGTTAAACATTTATATATATATATATATATATATATATGATCATGTTATAGATTTTCTTGTAACTGAAATTTTAAAAACTAGTTCAGCCTCCACATCATCTATTCAGGATGCTCATGTGGTGTGTTATGTGTTTGAAGCGTGATGTTCCTATCAGAAATGAAGATGCTCAAGCTCCAAATTTTGGTTTGTCTTGTATTTTGTTGTGAGCACATAGCGTTGAAACCCCTGCTCCCATTATGGGTTTTGGACAGGGGTTATTATGGGCACTTTGACTGCTTTCCAACTGTATTGTGTGTTCTGACACTTTTTTATGTTGGTCAGCATTAGGTTTTTCAGCAGTTTGTGATCAGACCAGACTGCACCAGATGGGCTAGATGGGTTTTAACTTCTTGCTTCCAATACATGGAATTCAAGAAATATCTCTCACTCATCAGGGGCGGATCTAGAAAATTATTCATGGGGTGGCAAGGGGGTGGCATGAAAATTATGAGGGGTGGCAACACTGAAGCAAGCATCCTTGCATGTTTTTTTGTGGATTCAAGGAACGCTATTCTTATTCGGTGTATACACCAGGGTGCACTTTTTTACATTTTCCTATAAAAATTAAATAAAAGCTGATGTGTGATTGACTTGAACCTGATATCTGGATTGGAAAGTTAGATTTAATTAGATGGCATGGTATATTTAACTTCTCTTTACTGAGTTATATGCAAACCTGTAGCAAGTCTATGCCAAGTTTAATTTACAAAGCATGACAAACAATGCAGACTGCATATGGATACAAAGTCTCAGTGGATCAAGTTTCCTTAAGTAAAAAACACATAATAAATATACAGAACCACATTTAAATCACCAACAAATATCTTCAAACTGAATAAAATAAATCACAGTATTCACTGCAAAAAGAGCAACAAAATGACCTTTAAAAATATTCAAATATCTTTTTAACAAACCAACAAATTTGCATGGACCGAAAACTAAATAACAAGGTTATGACCAACAGTTTATTTAACCATTCACAAGTTAAATTCAAGCACTTTCAAGGTGCATTTTCAAGATTTTCCAGCACTGTGTTAAAACAGATGTTATTGTGCTATTAAAAAACAACATTGTTGTCTGGATTGCATATAACATTGCCTAATATTAATAGCCAAAATACAGTATACAAATTAATTTAAAATATTTAATTAATATAATTTACAGAGTATCTCCAGTATTTTTATTTTATTTTTTGTATTTTTAGACCTGCACAAATAAAAGTAATACTGAATGAGTGGGGTAGGGCAATGTCCATGGTAACATATTAATGACTGTTTTTTCACAAATGCATTTCACATTTTAGCCTAAAAGTACTAAAAGGTAGTCAAAAAGAAGCTATAAAATTAATTATAACATTAATTTATCTAGCCCAAATAAAAAAGACAATATTTTTAAATATAGAAAATCAGATAGAAGTCTAAATGGCAATCAAAAATATTTTTAATACACAAACAAACAAATAGGAAGGATTTTTTTTTTTCACTATTTACAGTGCATCTGCAGAATTTTTAAATATCAATTTAGGGCAATGTATGACCCTTTTTAAGAGCTGCACATGTAAAATGAACACAGTATGAGTGGGGTTGGACAATGTAACATACTTTATTAAGCCATAAAATGACATGACTTATAATTCAGATTTTCACAAAAACAAAACGTCTTATACAATGGCATTTCAGCCTTTATACCATTAAAAATGATAAACCAAGTAGATAATTGATTATATTTATTTAAAACATAAATATTACTGTCTTAATTGTTTCGATTTTTAGAAAGCACATTAATTTGTTTCACATTTACAACTCTGTGTTTGTTGCATAAAAATGTGGGTCGATATTTGCAATAATCTGACTATAAACATCTGAAAATTTACAAATTGACATCAGTGCCGCGTTTTGACTTTTTTTAAACGTGCAGCGCGCATATTTATTCAATGACATCATTGCCTTTTGAAGTTTTATCCAGCCCTATCGCGATTCTCGTCTTTCCGTCCTCAACTGAGACCTCTTAAAATTATATATAAGCATTTTCTTATTCTATTTAACGTATTTAAAAGTTTTTAATGGCCTTAAGATTGATACAACTAAATTGAGGAGTTTAGAACCCGCAGGAGCCCTCTACTTTACGATAGTCCGTCGGGGAGGCCAGTGAAACATTTTGGTAGCCCGACAGGAAAACACAATAGCCCCGGGACGTCGGGCTGGCGATTTTGCGAGCCCTCACTACTAATTTTAAAAATAATTCGTATTTGTCGTTTTCAAGCCATCGCGGACTGATACGACAACCTCCCGGCCAGGCCCGGCTCCAGATATGAGCTGCAGGGTGGGCCGAGGGATATTCAAGGTGGGCCGGGGGTATGATTTTTTTTTTTAGGGGGGGATGGGGGGATAGGTGTACTACAAGTCATAATACATAACTACATACATTATTTTAATATAGAGATAAATCACATTTTAGTTCAAAAAGCACATTAGTGTCTCAAAATAGCAAAATTTTGTACACTATAGATGTTCCTAAAATTATCTTAAGTACTAAATATTTTTTTTGTATATTAAGTATAAAATTAGTGTTTAAAAACAGAGCAAGTATTATTTAAGTGCACTTTTTTTTTTCCATTTGGTGTAGTTGGTGTTACACTGTGTTTGGTTCTATGCTGATTACATTACTTGACCACCGCTGCAGCACCTTCACTGTCATTTTGCATTTTTATAGAAATAAAAATAATTTACTGCAGTTGGAAAATGTAAGCTACAATTCGACTGAAAGCATCTGACAACAGAGTTACCAAGTCTATATGACATAACTAGCCCAATGGCCAGCCAAGAACAACCCAAAATAGTGCACTGACCATATCCCAAATATCAAAACTTCTGTTATTTCCATATCTAAAATACACAATTTACAGTTGTGCACATTGATCATATGCACAGCTCAAAGGCTTCCTACCCGTAGCCATCACAAAACCTAACATCCAGCACCGCAACATTTTTAAATACAGGCATTTTATTGAAATTTAATTTCTGCAATATTTCAAACCTTTAAACCACTGGTGGAAATCAACCCATGACAACAGTTTAAAAGTAGACCTATTCCGTGGGGGAAAAACGCGGATTTGGCAACCCTGCATCCAACACGAGCTGCTGGAGTTAATGTCATTGCACAGGAGTATGAAATTTTCGCACGTTAAAAAATAAATACGACCTCAGGTTATGTTAACCGAGTTTACACACTGCCTCTGAAACTTTCGTCCGTCATAAAAAAAATTCAGATCAGGTTAGATTTTCTGCATTTTGCATCCATAATAAGCATTTTCATAGGAAAGGGTGGCAAATATGAGAAAAAGCGCATACAAAAATCGGACTCAATGTGCAATGACTTTTTGACTGATCACGGGTCGAAAGTAAGGAGAGATGCCTACAAAAAGACCATGCTAGAGGATTTGCTGCTCAATCTTGTGTTCACTGACAAATATCTATTATAAGATGCGCTGCTCCCTTTACACAGAGTGCGCGTTATCGCAAAATCGAAAGTAAAAGTAAACAGCGTGAGCGCTCATTTAAAAGCGATTTCAATACCCTGCATATTGAAAGTGCGAAATTTATATACAATATTAGAATGTTTGCGGGTGCGGGTGGTAAGAAAAAAATATGGAGCTCAACTGAATATCGTACCAATTTTGTGATTAGCTGCAGTGTGGGGCTCGGGTGGGCCAGGCTTCTGATTGGGTGGGCCAGGCCCACCCTGGCCCCCCCCCCCGTGGAGCCGGGCCTGCTCCCGGCATGTTTTCGCTTGATCGCTTGGCTTCTGACTAGCTCTTCCAGCTGTCAGTCCTTGGTTTCCAGGGCGACGCTCATAGATTTTGGGACGCACGCTATTTTTATCTAATCAAAATACAGAGTCGCTGCTGTAAATCGGTCGAGGAATCTCTTTTATTTTTAGAACACTAGGACAGTGCTGGGGTGGCAAATGGGGTGGCAAGGCTTTTTCTTAGGGTGGCAATTGCCACCCCGTGCCACCCCGGTAGATCCGCCCCTGTCACTCATTGACATTTGCCATTTTAACAACGTAATTTAAAGTAACTCACTTCACCTCTCAGTTGATTTAATGCTGTGGCTGATCAGTGTAACTTCCCCTCCCTCTTGCAACAACATCTCTTCGCTTCTCTGAGGGCACTACTGGTGCAAGGGTGAGACAACCTCGCATGAAATAAAAGCATCACAGCCACAGTGATCAAATCAACACTTGATGGACAAAATGAAAATCTACCCAATATTTTTTATTCTTGTTCAAGCTGCCATTTCACTGCACATCAAAAATAGGGATTCTATCACTAGCATTTACATGCAGATTTTTAAAGGGATTTCACATTATCTGTAATCAGAGACTGACTGACACTCACTCATAAAGACGATCCCTTGCTGCCACCTACTGGCATATGATGAAATGATGTAACCTGCATTGAAATCATTGGTATATTCACATCGATCTACACTTTATGTTTGTAACAACTTTAACCCTCCTGTTATCCTTGGGGTCAATTTGACCCCATTCAATGTTTAACGTATGTACATATATAATTGACTTTTTTTTTTTTTTTTGCTTCAGATTGAATGACTTTTCCTAATTTAACGGGGAAAACTTGGTAAACATAAAATTAACATGATATTATTTTGTCAATGCCCTGTACACATTTTGTCACATGGGTGTTCTTTGGGGTCAATTTGACCCCAGGTTCTTTTAGCTGTATAAAACATAAGAAATATAAATTTTTTTACACACATTTGTTTTGGGTGATACTGAGGTCACTATAACATGCTATGATTTTAAAATATACACTATAATTTTATATGTTAAGTATAATAAAAATAAAATAAAAAACTAACACAACCATACCTGTAGTATTGCGAGAACCACTGTCAATTGAATTGCTCTCTCAATTGAAAATGGCCTCTACGCAAAGGTTTTGTCAGTGAGATTTTGTCACAGGTGTTTGACAGTGAAAGTGGGGGGGTGTGTTTCAGAGTGTTGTTAAGTAGTCAACAAAGACATCAATTACCTGACACTAACCTTTTAGCAAAAAAATATCATTTTAAATTTGGGGTCAAATTGACCCCAGTGGATAAAAGGTGTTAGCGGATTTTAGGGTAACAGGAGGGTTAATCAATGACTAGAAAAAAAAAAAAAAAAAAAAAACCTGAAATGATTCCATTGCATAAGTATTCATACCCTTATCTGGGATACTTCAAATTGAGCTCAGGAGCATATGACCATGGGATTCATATCACTTGCAGATGTTACTACACTTCGAGTCGAGTTAATCTGTGGCAAATTCAAATGAATGGGTATAATTTGGAAAAGCACACACCTCTCAATGAAAGGTCTAACAGCTGAAAATGTATATCAGAGCAAAAAAAAAAAAAAACACACAACAACAACAACAACAAACAAAAAAAAATGCCTGTAGAGCTCAGAGACAGGATTGCATCAAGCCACAGATCTGGGGAAGAGTTCAGAAAGAAAAAAAAAAAGAAAAAAAATTGAGAAGAGTCCTGAAATAACCACGGCTCTTCCTAGAGCTGGCCTCCTGGCCAAACTGAACAGTTGATTGTCACACCCCCGGACTTTCTTGTTGGTTTCTCCCATTTTCCCCTGCAGTTCAGAGTGTTTATGGTTTCTCCATCATTGTCTGCACCTGTCTGTGTAATTAGTCCGTCTATTTAGGCCGTTTAGTGCAGCCAATTCAGAAAGCAGCAAGTTAAAGTTTGCACCCTTGGTGAGCGGAGTGAGGTGTGAATTCTTTAGTTTCCATGTTTAATAGATGGAAAATTTTTAATGATATAAGATATCTACATTGACTGTTTCTGTAAAAAAAAAAAAAAAAAGTTTTTGTCTTGTATCAGGAAGGTTTCATATGTTATCTATCAAATTATTGTTTATGTTTTAAATAGCTTTAAGGGTCATTTAATGTGTATGGCATATATACAAATGTTTAATGATACACTGTAAAAGGTGTGAGGATTTATTTGTAAATTTGTGTTATGCCTAAGGCTTGTTAACCAGCTATTTGTGTGTTTACTTCTAGTTTTCACGGTGCTTATAATGGTTACAGAAGAATAAAACTGATTGCTGAAGAATAAAACTGATTGAGTATCCAATAAGAAGATATTTTGTACACTTTTTAAAAATAACTTTTTTCTCATAATTGCGATTTTAAGTCCTTATTTGATCTACATTCTGTTTTTTTTTTATTTGCAACTCATTTATAAAATTTGTGGCACAGACAGAATCTTATGTAGCCTTCCTCTTTGTTTGAAAGATTTCACTGAAGCTATTAATCATCTTAAACATATTCAGGAATCTTCTAAATTCTGAATTGCTAAATGATCTTTTCCTTTGGTATTTGCTATTTAAATACTTATATAATTTAATAACTTCAACTTTTACACTTTATCTTGAACTGTAAAAGCTATTAAAAATATTTAACCAACACAAACTTGTTACTGCTGTAGTTTTGTTACTCTGAATTTAGTATGAAACATTTATTGCACAGCTCTTTTTTTACATTTAGCTTGTCAGATGTTTTGTCCGGTTATTTCTGTCAATCATAGCAATTTATTTAGCCAATTTATGTTTTTTTTTAGCCAATTTTACTTTTAGCATTTTTTTTTATTTTTTTTTTTATTGTGTTTGTTATTCTTGAAACAGTTTACATGGAGGTTTGGTCCTCTTGGACAAAAAAAAAAAAAAAAAAACATTTCTTGATTGTGAATGGATTATGTAGAGAAAACGATCAAAGTACACTACTATTATGGCACAGTACAGAAATGACAGGAAATTATTTAGCTGGCTAAATTAATGGGGGTCCTTCAACTAATTAAAGTTTTCTCTGGAACTGGCCAATTTAAAATCAGGATATGGTGTCACACAATGCTATGCCACTTCCACAACCCTTGTCTTCTTTGATTAACTTCTCTTCACATAAATTTGTATTATTTAATGGGTATTTAATGACTATTATACAGAGCTTTAATTCTGATGATTTTGATATAAATGACTCCTCGTGCGATCTCCGAACTGAACGTTATCTTTACATCAAAAATGTTCTTATGTTGTGCTTGTTGTGTCATGCCTGACAGATGTACAGTGGAACTTTTGTAATACAGCTGCTGCTGTTTTATTGTCCATATAATAAAGAACTGAATGAATGTTTCTTATGCTTATGTTTTTTTTTTTTTACCCTGAGTGGCAATAACAGATGTTTTACAAATTCACTTTCAGCAGGACGCTATTTATCAAAAATTGACAACAGATCCTGTCATTACCAACATTGAAAGACAACATCAGGAGTCTACAGTGGAAACAGAGGGAGGAGTTGCTTATGTTTTAGTGATGAGGGCAGCATAATCTTGTGGTTTAAACCTTAGGCAATTTGAGAATTTTCCACAAATATACAAAAGAGAGACAAGGATAACTGGCACTTTAAGATAAAACTAAATCGTGGCAAAGTGAAGAACCTCAAGATAAGTCATATCTTAGATTTGTAAACTGTGTTTAATTTGTTGACAGGAAGCAACTCATTTATCAGATAATTTTTGTATTTTTACTTTAGCTGTGTTTGTGTAATCTCCGAGAAAATATCTAAAAATTCTTAAATCAAGAAGGATTTTCTGTCACGGTTCATGCATCTGCCGTGTTCTCAGGTCTTGTGATATGGTGTCTGTCTGTGTTGTTATTATGACATGTGCTCTGTCTTGTCAGTGTTGTTTATTGTGCCATGTGCTCTGTCTCGTATCATGTGACTGTCTGTGTTGTTTGTCATGCTCATTCAGCGCAGCTGCTAATCAGTCCGGCACCAGGTGTCTCTCATCACTGACTGCTACATATACTCACGCCATTCTCTTCTCACTGTCCGATAGTTCGTCTTGGATGTTGGATGTTCGTGCTCGTGTCTGGTTCGTATCTTGTTATCTGTCTATTTGTATTTCGTCGTTGGATCGTCTTCACTTCACAGGGAACATCACTACACTTTGACACTCTGCCATTCAGTCCTTGCGCCACGCAGTCGAGAGATCTCACCACCACGAAATCACCGTATCACCACTTCTGGATTCTGTTCACCATCATTGCTTCATATTTCAATAAACATCAATTACCTGCACTTGTTTCCCTTTTGTTTATTTCAATCGTTACAGAACTATCGGACCATCATGGAAGCAGCAGGAGGCACCCCGAGCACGGTGGAGGAAGCACTAGTGAGTTGTCTCTCTCGACTGACCGCTCAGGAGAGGAGCGTGGGAACTTTGGTGACGCAAGTGTCTGACCTGACCCAGCGATTTCATCAGGTATCACTGTCCCCTGCGCCACCCACGCCGCCAGCTCCTAGCGCTCCAGCCGCCCATTTCGAACCAGCAGGGGCGGCTCATCAACCTGAGCCCCGCCTTCCCCCACCCGAGCTGTACAGCGGTGAGCCGAGCTTCTGCCGAGCTTTCCTCACTAGGTGTTCCATGCATTTCACGTTACAACCACGCACGTTCCCTAGTGAGGAGAGCAAGGTGGCGTTCGCGCTCACCCTGTTAACGGGGAAGGCGGCCTTGTGGGGCACGGCGGTGTGGGAGAACCAGGATCCATGCTGTGCCTCGTTTACTACACTAGCCGCTGAAATGAGGAGGGTGTTCGACCGCGTGGCCACCGGAAGAGAAGCCGTGCGGCAATTGACGGATCTCCGACAGGGGGGGGGATCCGTTTCTGATTACTCCATCGCTTTTCGCACCCTAGCGGCTGAGTGTCAGTGGAACGAGGCGGCGCAGGCAGATATGTTCCTGCATGGGCTGGCTGACCGCGTTCAACAGGAGATCTACGCCCTGGAACTACCCGCAGATCTCAACGGTATCATTGATCTAGCACTGCGGGTAGATGCTCGACTCTCCCGAGCCGAGCGGCGGTGGATGCCCGCTCGGCTTCCCCCTGGGGAGGGACTTCCACCTCGAGCCAGCGGCAACAACGCGGTCGCCCCCTTCAACGATCCCGAGCCCATGCAGGTGGGTCGGGCTCGACTTAGCTGGGAGGAGAAAGAGAGGCGGAGATCTCAGGGCCTTTGCCTTTACTGCGGGGCGGCTGGCCATTACGCCTTTAGCTGCCCGGTAAAAGGGCCAGCCCGGCAGTAAGTATGAGGCTACTGTCGGGTGGGATCTCCGCTGCAAAGTCCTCATCCACCTCTACCTCAACACTCCTCCCAGTTAGACTAGGATGGCAGCATCACGACCTGCATTGCACTGCACTGCTGGATTCGGGAGCAGAGGGTAATTTTATGGATTCTTCCTTTGCACTTCTACATCACATACCTGTCCGTTCCCTCACCGAGACCATCGCCGTCCACGCACTCAATGGCCAGACCCTCCCTCCCATCACCTCCATCACGGAACCCATCACTCTCACGGTGTCTGGCAACCACCGTGAGAGCACCCCCTTCTACATCCTGGACTCCCCTCATGCACCCATTGTTTTAGGACACCCCTGGCTCACCAAACATAACCCCCGGATTGATTGGCAGCTCAAGTCTGTGTCTGAGTGGAGCATTAAGTGTTATGAGTCTTGTCTTGTGTCGGCTTGTTCATCTGTTTCTAGATCTGTGTTTCAGGAGAAGGCGGCGGATCTGTGTAACGTGCCCGCGGAGTATCTCGACCTGAAGGAAGTGTTCAGTAAGTCTCGGGCTGCTTCTCTTCCTCCTCATCGTCCCTATGACTGTGCTATAGACTTACTGCCAGGTACGTCTCCGCCTAAGGGCAAACTTTATTCACTCTCAGTCCCTGAGAGAGAGGCTATGGAGAAATACATTTCTGATTCTCTAGCAGCGGGGTTCATACGACCCTCCTCTTCTCCAGCGGGGGCGGGATTCTTTTTTGTGGGGAAGAAGGACGGATCTCTGCGACCTTGCATTGATTACCGAGGGCTGAATAATATTACGGTAAAGAATACTTATCCTTTGCCGCTAATATCTTCAGCCTTCGAGAGGTTGCTGGGAGCGTCCATCTTCACGAAATTGGATTTAAGAAACACTTATCATTTGGTCCGCATCAGGGGGGGAGATGAATGGAAGACTGCCTTCAATACCCCCAGGGGGCACTTTGAATACTTGGTCATGCCCTTCGGCTTGTCCAACTCCCCAGGGGTCTTTCAGGCACTCGTCAATGACGTGCTGAGAGACATGGTCGATCAGTTTCTATATGTCTACCTGGACGACATATTGATTTTTTCTTCGTCTCCCCAGGAACATGTTCAGCACGTCAGACGAGTGCTCCAGCGGCTGCTAGAGAATGGGCTTTTTGTCAAGGCGGAGAAATGCGATTTTCATGCACAGTCTGTTCCTTTCCTAGGGTACATCGTGTTGGCCGAGGGTATGCGCATGGATCCCGAGAAGGTGAGGGCTGTGGTAGATTGGCCAAGTCCAGATTCCCGTAAGGCCCTACAGAGGTTTCTGGGCTTCGCCAATTTTTACCGACGTTTTATTCGTAATTACAGCCAACTAGCCGCACCTCTGACAGCCTTGACCTCCCCCAGAACGGCGTTCAGGTGGTCAAACGCCGCGGAAGCGGCGTTTGCTAAACTCAAGAGCCGCTTTGTTTCAGCACCCATTCTTATTACCCCTGAACCCTCACGTCAGTTCGTGGTGGAGGTCGACGCATCAGAGGTGGGGGTAGGTGCGGTGCTTTCCCAGCGCTCATCCACGGACGACAAGATGCATCCCTGCGCGTTTTATTCTCATCGTATGTCGCAAGCTGAGTCAAATTATGATATTGGTAACAGAGAGCTGTTGGCGGTCAAACTGGCATTGGAAGAATGGCGTCACTGGTTGGAAGGGTCAGGGGTACCTTTCATAGTTTGGACTGATCATAAGAACCTAGAATACATTAGAACGGCTAAAAGACTGAACTCTAGGCAGGCTAGGTGGGCACTTTTTTTCGAACGTTTTGACTTCACTATTTCGTACCGCCCGGGTTCCAAAAACGTTAAACCCGATTCTTTATCACGTATTTTTGACCGTTCCGATCGCCCGTCCACTCCCGAGGGCATTTTTCCCGAGACACTTATTGTCTCTGCCCTCAATTGGGAGGTTGAATCGAAGGTTAAGACAGCCTTAATTGGGGTAACGCCTCCGGCCGGTTGCCCACCTAACCGTTTGTTTGTGCCAGAAGGTCTACGGTCCGAAGTCATCCAGTGGGGACATGGTTCCAATGTGGCGTGTCATCCAGGGGTAAGTCGAACCTTACATTTGGTAAAATAAAGATTTTGGTGGCCACTTATGGCTCGTGATGTTCGCAGTTTTGTTTTGGCTTGTTCAGTTTGTGCCATTGGTAAGACTTCTAACAGACCTCCTGATGGGCTCCTACAACCGCTGCCAATCCCTTCGAGACCCTGGTCCCACATCGCTCTAGATTTTGTTACCGCCCTCCCACCCTCCCAGGGTAACACGGTAGTTTTGACCGTGGTGGACCGATTCTCGAAGGCGGTTCATTTCATTCCCTTGCCCAAATTACCCTCAGCCAAGGAGACAGCGTTGGCAGTCGTGGACCACGTCTTTCGGTTACATGGCCTCCCGACAGACGTGGTCTCCGACAGAGGACCCCAGTTTGTGTCCAAATTTTGGCGAGAGTTTTGTAAATTACTGGGGGCCACTGTTAGTCTCTCTTCGGGGTTCCATCCTCAAAGCAATGGGCAAACTGAGAGAGCCAACCAAGACTTGGAGAGAGCGTTACGATGTATGGTCACTAGAAATCCTTCCTCCTGGAGCCAACAGCTGTCGATGGTGGAGTACGCCCACAATTCGTTGCCAGTATCATCCACGGGCCTATCCCCATTTGAATGTAGTATAGGTTACCGGCCACCAATTTTTCCCAGTCTGGAATCCGAAGTCGCGGTCTCCTCCGCTCACGCATTCGTCCAGAGGTGCCCTCGCACCTGGACTAGAGCCCGTGAGACTCTAGTCCGGGTGGGAGCCCGCACCAAGGCCAAAGCCGATCGCCACCGGTCTAGGCCTCCCGTATACGTCGTCGGTTCCAAAGTGTGGCTTTCTACTAAGGACATTCCTCTCCGATCCGTTTCGAATAAACTTGCTCCCAAATTTATTGGCCCGTTTTCTGTCACCAAGATCATTAGTCCGGTGGCAGTCCGCCTCAACCTCCCTCCAGTGTACAGGAGTATTCATCCCGTGTTCCATGTTTCCAAGATTAAACCCGTTTTTTTTGCACGCATTAATCCGCCAGTCCCGGGTTCCCCCACCGCCGCGACTCGTAGATGGGGAACCAACCTATTCGGTCAATCGCATTCTGGACTCTAGGCGGAGGGGACGCGGATTTCAGTACTTGGTGGACTGGGAAGGTTACGGTCCGGAGGAGAGAAGTTGGGTGCCTGCCAGGGACATACTGGATCACTCCCTTATTGATGACTTCAATCAACAGGTACAGGAGTCTGGGAACGTCAGGGGACGTTCCTAGGGGAGGGGGTACTGTCACGGTTCATGCATCTGCCGTGTTCTCAGGTCTTGTGATATGGTGTCTGTCTGTGTTGTTATTATGACATGTGCTCTGTCTTGTCAGTGTTGTTTATTATGCCATGTGCTCTGTCTCGTATCATGTGACTGTCTGTGTTGTTTGTCATGCTCATTCAGCGCAGCTGCTAATCAGTCCGGCACCAGGTGTCTCTCATCACTGACTGCTACATATACTCACGCCATTCTCTTCTCACTGTCCGATAGTTCGTCTTGGATGTTGGATGTTCGTGCTCGTGTCTGGTTTGTATCTTGTTATCTGTGGATTTGTATTTCGTCGTTGGATCGTCTTCACTTCACAGGGAACATCACTACACTTTGACACTCTGCCATTCAGTCCTTGCGCCACGCAGTCGAGAGATCTCACCACCACGAAATCACCGTATCACCACTTCTGGATTCTGTTCACCATCATTGCTTCATATTTCAATAAACATCAATTACCTGCACTTGTTTCCCTTTTGTTTATTTCAATCGTTACATTTTCTAGACAAGTAAAAATATTTTCATGTTTTCAGAAAAAAACAAGTCAAAATTAATTGTGTTTTTCCTTGAAACAAGCGAAATATTCTGCCAGTGGGGTAAGAAAAATAATCTAGTTTTTGTATACCCCGTTGGCAGATTATTTTGTTTATTTTAAGCAAAAACTCACTTAATTTGAATTATTACTCAATTAAACGTATTGTTTCTGAAAACAAGACAATAGTTTTTAGTTGTCTAGAAAATCTTTCTTGATTTATTTTGGCTGGAAACAAGACAAAAAAATCTAAGTAAGAAAAGCTTTTTTTTTTTTTTTTTTTTTGCAGTGCTTATGCAGGCTGAATTAATGATTCATCTCTGAAAGTCGTGAATGTTGTGCTGTTTTATTGATATATTGAAGTAAAGATATGACAGATCATTTAAACATCAATGATAGACAATGATAAGACAATGATAGACAATAATTAAATTGTTGATGTAATAATGATATAGTTAGTGATTTAGTAGAGGGTACAGTATGCTCTGAATGAAACACATCGAGAATTCCATCGTACTTTGCTCGTATCTGCGTTTTGGCCTAGTTTGAGAAAAATAAGGGGGCAACAACCCAGATATGCGACCTGCAAATAAATTACTACATAAGTATACTGAACCAAAGACTATAGAATACCTAAGACATGTCACTCGTATAGTTTTGAAAGGGGAAAAATACAACATTTATTATGGCCGCGAATTTATTATTTCACTTCTTAGTGAAAGAGCCAATCGTTGATTAGTAAAGTCAGCGCGTCACTGGAGCTGGAACAATAGACCTTTTTCACAGAATCCGGAAATACGCAATCGCAGGGTATGCAGACT
This sequence comes from Garra rufa, assembly GCF_049309525.1. NCBI lineage: Eukaryota > Metazoa > Chordata > Actinopteri > Cypriniformes > Cyprinidae > Garra > Garra rufa. Next base: position 35,189,295 of record NC_133367.1, on the reverse strand, counting down.
TCCTATGTAATGTCAACACAGCAGAAAGCCGGGTAATTTAAAATTAAAATGGAGAGAGTATACACAACGTACCTCACTGGTTTGCCAAAGATAACTTTTGCCGACCTGATAAGAGTCGTGTAGGAAAACTCCGTCACAAAGAGGAACAAATTGGATAAAGGATATAGGCTACATTTTTCCGCTATAAGAGTTTATCCAGGACGTTCTAAAACGCTTAACGTGGCTTAACGTACGTAAAAAAAGACCAGGAAACCCCAAATTTCTGTCATACCTTACTTGGAACAAACACTAACTACTATCAAAAGAACGCGCCCTTATTCCACAGAGAAAGTGCATAATATCACGTTAAGCGTTTTCTCCCCCATAGAAGCCCATTATAAGGAAACAGCTTGGTTTAACTTACCTTAACAGCGACCAGGGGGAAGACCAAACTTCTTTTAAATTTCACTTATAATAAACACTTTCTGCTGTCAAAAGAATGAGCTCTTATTCAGCGTATAAAGTGAATAATATCACGCTTTTCTCCCTATAGAACTCCATTAAGGAAAAAGCTTAACATGGTTTGTTATAATGGACTTCTATGGGGGGCGATCACTTTATATGCTGAATAAGAGCTCGTTCTTTTGACAGCAGCAAGTATTTATTATAAGTAAAATTAAACATAAGTTTGGTTTTCCCTGGTCACTGTTGAGGTACGTAAACCACGTTACGCTGTTTCCTTATAATGGGCTTCTATGGGGGAGAAAACGCTTAACGTGATATTATTCACTTTATCTGTGGAATAAGGGCTCGTTCTTTTGATAGTAGTTAATGTTTGTTCCACTTAAGGTTTGACAGAAACTTGGGGTTTCCTGGTCGTTTTTTACATACATTAAGCCACGTTAAGCGTTTTTCATGTTAACTGGTTACCGGCATTCCGGTGCAAAATACGGAAGTTGTGAGAAAGGTCTATCGGCGGTCTAGACGTGCGCTCAGTACTGCGCATGCGCACTGGCTCATTTAGCCAGAAAAAGATGCGGGTTTTTTTACGCTATTGGAGCACAAGGAATCATATTTATGAGACAGTTCTTGGATTTCTTTGTAGATTTAGGGCATTAGGGCTGATATTGTTGTTTCGCGGGCTATGTAACGTCAGAACTCGTAACTGGGAGTACATCGATCTAGTACGAGTTCACGAGTGGGAAGTCACAGGTTTGACTGCCGTTCCAGAGCACTTTCACGGGTAGAAGGTTGGAAAAACACGGGTTATGGGTTGTCTGGAACACGGCAATAGTGTACCTATTAAAGCAGGTGCATGTAGGGAGAACATGTTACATTTTGATAATTGGGCATAACAACCAGATATTCGACATGCAAAAAACTGTAAGCAACTGTAAGTTTCGGTGTTAACAGGTATCTATTCTATTACTGTGCCTGGCATAAATCGTACGTTTGGTGTATCTACACGTAAGCTTTTTTAAATTACTGGGAAAATATACTCTTGAAGACCCATATGCATATTAACGTATGATAATACAAACTACACGTACGTGCTTTAATAGGTACGTATAATTACAGAAACGTTCACCGTAAGTTCAGAATACTTATGTAGTTCTTTGCAGGTTGCATATCTGGGTTGTTACCCCCTTATTTTTTCCCAAATTTAACATATTGTCCCCTTATACCTACATGTAAGTTCTTTATAGGTAGCCTACACTATAATTACAGAAACGTACACCGTAAATTCAGTATAGTTATGTAGTTCTTTGCAGGTTGCATATCTGGTTTGTTAACCCCTCACTACCCAAATTTAACACATTGTTGCCTTACACTGCCACCTGTAGGCTGATATAAAATAAGTATTAGGTTAAAAAAGGCTTAGGAGAGCCGAGACCAATCAGTTAAAAAATGGACCGACCAAGTGTTTATGAAGTGAACGTGCAAGGAGGATGTAAGATGATTTTGAAGTTGGAGGAGAAAATGAGATGTGAGTTTTTCGACCTACCCTAACTGTCTTGAACCAGAGTGCACAGAGTATGCATGCGCATTACAGAGCTAAACAAGATGAGCATTTGTGGTTGAAAAGTGTACAAATAATGCAGCCCCAAATAAGAAAAAGTTGGGACAGTATGGAAAATGCTAATTAAAAAAGAAAGTAGTGATTTCTAAATTTACTTTGACAAGGGTGCAAGCCTAAGCTAAATAACCGCAATCTCCGATCCCTCTGGCAGCACTGCATCAGTAAGGAATATCACCACATGGGCTTGGGATTACTTTGGCAAACCTTTGTCGAGTACCACAATATATAGTTACATCCAAAATGCCAGTTAAAACTGAACTATGCCAAAAGGAAGCCCTATGTTAACAGTGTCCTGAAGTGCTGTCGACTTCTCTGGGCTTGGAGGCATCTCGGATGGACCATCACACAGTGGAAACATGTAGGCCTACTTTGGTCAGATGAATCAGTATTTCAGGTATTTTTTGGGAGAAATGGACACCGTGTGCTCCAGACCAAAGAAGAGCTGTTACCAGCAACAAGTCCAAAAGCCAGGGTCTGTCATGGTCTGGGGTTGTGTCAGTGCCGTTGGCAAAGGTAACTTGCACTTCTGTGATGGCACCATTAATGCTGAAAAGTACATAGAGATTTCAGAACACAATATTCTGCCTTCAAGAAGACATCGTTTCAAGGGACGCCCATGCATATTTCAACAAGACAATGCAAAACCACATTCTGCACACATTAAAAAGTCCTGGCTGCGGAGGAAGAGCAAAATCACTACTTTCTTTTTTTATTTGCGTTTTCCATACCGTCCCAACTTTTTCTGATTTGGGGATGCATTTTTGTTAGAAAATGACAGATCGACTGGCTAGATAAGACCCTTATTGCTTGGCTGAGATAGTTTAGAGCCTTTTGAAACTGCAATGAAACTGCATTTTTTAAATCTTCTATCTGTTGAGCACCATTGAAGTCCACTATGGAGAAAAAACCTGGAAAGTTTTCCTTAAAAAACAAACAACCTAATTTCTTTGTGACTGAAGAAAAATACATGAATATGGGAGTGAGTAAATTATCAGGAAAGTTTTATTCTGAAAGCGGAGTAATCCCATAAATTTGCAATTGTTAATTGCTTTTTGCAAGCTTAATTGTGGTCATTGTTTTACAGATGTAGATGTAAAAATGTTTACAGTGTGTTGGAATTTTTAAAAGATTTGATTTAAATTAAAATGTTTACTTAACTTTATTTAGGATTCAGGCAAATGTTGACAATTGTGCACTTGGCATGGAAATGTTTATTAAGAAAGAGTTCATACACAGTATAGTCCAGGGTAAGTAAAATATGTCTGTCGGCAGAAATATAGAAATATGAATCAATCCTTAAAAGAAAGTAAATAATAAGTAAGTACCTTCTTCCTTATAAAAAAGTACGTAATGTCCCATGAGGTCATGCCTAAGTAGAAAGTCATGTCAACATCCCACGGATTGTTATAGAATCTCACAATGGCCACTTTAACACAGAATGTCTTATTTTTTATGTTAAAAGATAATACAATTTTATATGAGTATTATTCTTAGATCATTGTTATATGAGGATACACATGGATACAATTAATTATTGAGTATACATGGTTGCATATGAAATATATAGTCAGCAAAAACTAAATCCAACTCTAGATACACTGTAAAACCCGATAAGTTCAGAGTACTCAAAACTTTTGTGGAAACCGATTACCTAAGATTTTTTAAGTAAACATACTTAAAAATTACAATTACACTAAACTTAAATATTTTTCTTTCCTTTTTTAAAAATTTTGAGTACCCTGTACTAAAAACTTAAGTGTAGCATGTGTAAAGTTGATATGTTTTCAATACTTATTGTTTTTATTTAAATACCACTTAAAATATTTTATTCAAGAAATACACTTCTGAATAACTCATAGCCTGATAAATATTTTTGTTCAAAATACTAAAAAGCAGCACACACAGAACTGTTGACATAATTAAAGGGTTTTTATTTACTATTACATTCTTTGTCTATTTTGTACAACTGTTTATATAAATCTCTGTAAACATGTAACAACAAATCAAATTAGAAACAATTTTTTTACAGCCATGGCCATAATTTTGCAACATGGCAAATCAAAATAAATAAAGTCAATAAAATAAATAAAGTTCCTTCCTTTATTGCAGAAGAAAACATACTTTAAAAACATGCTTTAAACAAAATTTTCTACAAAAAGTAACACAAGGGCATCAGGAAACTTGGGGATGTCACTCAGCACAAACTCATCTTCCACCACGACAGACAGGACTAGTGTTCTTAGTGACTTCCATCACAAGGGCAAGAGGGGTACCAGTGATGTCTGGCTCATCCGACTTATCCACCTGCAATGCACAAAGAGGGTCCAATAGTAAACATGTCTAGTAATGAATTACATCATCAGAATTTTTTGGTTAATTATTACACTAATATAGTATGATACTTTATGGTTGTATCAGCGATTTCAAGCCTAAAACATAAAGTGTCAAATTCAGCTGACCTTTCTTCACGAACCGCTCGCTGTAGTGGAGCACATTAACCCCTTAACTGTCACCGTCCCACCTGTGGGACGGTTGGCGCTCTTTTTTCCGTGGTCCTTTTTCTCTATCAAATGTTTTAGTAACCATCACAAATTATATATCATCTGAAAGCTTAGAAGCTCGAGAATCATCCTGTGAAAACCATTTTGAAATCGGACATTGCTTTACCATGGAAATGGTACTTTAAAATCGTTTGGCGGTGTCCTCCCCCTTAGCAGTGTCATATTACAAAATGCATTACGCTCTATTAGAATCACAACTTTTTACAATCTTGTCAAAAAACATATCATTGGAAAGGTCTGAGTCTCAGGATTGCATATTTGGTGGTTATTTTGTGATTGAATGAAAATTTCCAGAAAAAAATTGACTTTTGTGACAGAAAAATGCTGAAAAAATATATATGGCATTTTGATGGCACCCGGTGGCTGTTTGTGGTATAACGCCCTAAACAAACTTTCACAGGAACCTTAATTTTTTTCATATCAACTTCAAATTTGGAACATAACTTATTTAGATGTGAGGCTTCAATTTGATATCAAATTTAGGATAAAACCTGTTATGTAAAATATGTATTTTATATAAAATATAATACAATTTTTACAGTGCATTTTGTTTACAGTAAATTTAAACTTCTATAATTTATTGATACTTTATTTATTTTTTTAAATTCCACTTCTGCAATAATCTGCTGATTGTCTTCTTTAAAAAGAGACCAACCTTAGATCTGTATTCCAAAGTGTTCATGAATTACAACAATTGAAGTTTGGATAGTGCACTTTCATGCCTATTTTAAAAAATGGGGGTGACAGTTAAGGGGTTAATGAAAAATCGTTCACTTTGTGGTACAAGCGCCAAATTTGGTACACACGTGCTTTTGGACCTACTATCTCATAAAAGTACGTTGCCCACTTGAACAAACAAAGTGGCCACCATTTTTCAAGATGGCCGCCATTCGAAGTGGTTTGAAACAGCGTTTGAACTATATTTTGATTGAATAGTCCTATTCTGATGGTTTATACATTGAAATATGTGTTTTTGCACATGAGAAGAAATACAACTCTGCATTTAGAAAATCAAAATTATTGAATATTATGATGATACAATGCGAATTAAATGAAAAAAACACTCACAAACAAAGACATTAGTTTCACTTAAAGCTTTTGGACCTGTAAGCTACTTGTAGGGGAGGCCACGTAGAGGCTGTCTTTGTCTCCCCCATTTTTTTTTTTTTTTTTTGTATAGGCTATTTTTTTTTTTTTTTTTTTTTTTTTTTAGATAACGGTATAAAAACACAGAAAAGGTGTCAAAGCATAGGCTGCATGTTTTACGATCCAGAACTTGAATCAACATAACTTAAAAAATAATAATACAAATATCCAACTCAAACATTCAACTTAAACTTGGTTGTTCTATTTTCTTAGCCCTCACATGCACAGGCACACAACTGTGTGCACTTCAGGCCAAAGCGATAGCATTTGCATCGTCCTTGGCATTCAGTCTTGCAGCCACATTTTGTCAACTGCTCACAAGTCTGAGCAATGGGTGGAAGGGTTGTCCAGAGAACTTGCCAGATCTGACCATCTTTTTGCCAGCCCCAGTTGGCAGGACTTTCAGTTTGCATTTTGCACACTGTTGCTTGGCCCCATATGCAGGCAGCTTGGAAAGCAGACCGTTTCACATGCTGAACGAGGGATGCGCTTATTGGTGGAATGGCATCATAAGACCTTTGCTTCCGAGCAAACAAGTCCAGTCTTGCCTCATCAACCTTGCATGTAGTACTTTGCTTGTCATACATGGTGATGACAAACTTCTCAAGGATGTTGAGGTCTGCATCTTCTATGATAGGTGGGTATTGGCTGAGCTTTTTGAAGACAGGACTAACTTCAGGGCAAACCTCCCATGCTTGCCATGCACTTTTCTTGCTTTTACCACGGAAAGCTGACACAACATCGCAGCCAGTGAAGGCATGGAAGAACAGCATGCCACTGGATTTCTCTGGGCCAAGATTCACCACCATATCATGAATTGGCAACCACCTAATGGACTGACCCTGGCCAAATTCTATCCAGATCTTTTCCAAGCCTGCATCCTGAAGAGTCGCAAAAACATTGACTGCAACCACAAGAATATCTGTGTCGCATGCCTTAATCAACACAGACTTTATCTGTTGCTTGGCTGCATGAAGAGCATGTGTGAAGATTCTGGAGTCAGCTTCTTCGTGGTTGCAAGGTCTTAAACCTTCAAGGCTGATGGGTTTGTTTGAAAGAGCCTGCTCTCCTTTGGTCACAACTACGACATTGTCAGGACACAAGGTCACTATCTTCTCTGCTAGGAACCCAAAGAGTTCAGTCTTGATTTCATTGTCTCGCAAGAAGCTTTTCCAGTTGGGCGGTAGTTTGGTTTTGTCGGTCACTCTACGTCGACCTCCCTTACCTCTGTTTGACCTTGTTTCAGCCTTCAGGCTTGAAGTCCAGTAGACATCAAAAATTATGTCTGTTCGCTCATACTTTGATGAGTATGCCTGGATCTTTGGAACTACATCTTGGACAGCATATTCCTCAAAGGTCTTTGATGTCTTTGGAGACAATGAATACACAAGAGAGGAACCATCAATGATAATAGCACCACATTCTGGTTGTTTGTCAGGAGGAGAAATGGTAGCTTCCAAAATGTTTGCAAGCTGAGACTTCTGGCCGTAGTAGAGTTTCCCTGTGTCGCTCAGTGCTGCAGGGAAAGACTGATTCTCATGCTTAAAGAACTCAAGCAGGTCACACTCTCGTGATTGGCAGGATATAAAGAGCTGTGAGAACAGGCGACAGTCATCTTTGAGTACCTGCTTCTTCATGTCACTGCAAGCTGAAGCTGCTTCTTGGCGAAAGAAGTCAACTTTGTTCTTTTTAATCGGCCTATAGAAGGAAGTCTCATCACCCAGACCATTGAAAAAGTCTCTGAAGGCAACTTGACCTTTCTCCAAGTGAGTTCTTACAAGCTCAGCAGCACTGGGATGTGCAATGTTTTTTGTGTCCAATGTGAGCAGATCTTTGGACTCTTGCTGAAAAGGATTACCCAGATCCTTCATCGCAGCAAACAACCTCTGGACCTTGTCAGTGAAGGACTTCTGAGACTGACGAGTCTGCTCATGATGCCTGATATCTTCAGTTGCTTCATTGACCTCAGATGCCAACTCATACTGGTTGACTAACTGGCTAACTTCTGGTCCAGACACCATCCACCGCCTCAGTGCAGATGGATCCTCAGTAACTCCAATGGCACCACCATCACCTTTAACAACTGCATTAGCCTGCTCGTGAGCTTGGTCAATGGCTATGCCTGAGAACTCCCTGTGAGTCTTGTGGACCACAAACTTTCCCAGCTGAAATTCATTGAAAATCTGAGGGTGAGTTTGCTCCAAAGAAACCATGTCTCTGAGGTGAATGGGGAGCCATCGAGCATAGTTCACATTGTTGTTTGCAAAGAAGAAGGGGATTAGAGCAGACAGTGCTTGACAATACAAGTTGAAGTTAGCCTCTCTGAAAGACCTGACCAGCGAGAAAATCACCAATTCCATTGACAACACAAGCTCCCAGAATTGAAACTGAGGACTCTCCTTCCTGCACTTCTCACACCAGTCATTGAAATGCAGCGCTCCATCATTCTGTTCTGCACAATGGTACTCATATGCTTCCTTTCGGAGCATGTACAGACAGCATGCTGTAACTTGGTGCATGTGGCGTGTTCTTGTGACACTTGAGGCAGAAAGAAAGGAGTCAGCTGTTCCTGAAGAGGCCACCACAGCCTCCACAAGAGCACCTGTCCACCCACTACTCTGAAGCAGGGTCCCAAGTGATCTGAATGCAGCCATCTCTATGTGGAGACCGCCAAACATTACAACAAATTTGTCCTCACCATACAGGTCAGGCCAGTGCCACTGGACTTGTTTGGCAATAGAATAAATAGGCTGGTCTGCAGTTATCACAGGGACCTGACCAGGGTTGAGGTGTGCAATAGCATCCCTGACTTTGTTCATGGTATGCCTCACTGTGGCAATAGAATGGGCCTCATCGCGAAGAAGGGGGAAGAGTGAGGTAATGCTCACATCAAATGCAAGACCTCGCTTCTTCTCTGCATGGTGAGCTGACCAAGTGATGTTAACCTCATCATCTACATCTTGTGTTAGGCTAATCTTCTGCAGCCATTCATATTCATTTGTCAGGAGGAGAGTTGGCAGAGATGCATATGTGACATTGCCCTTTGGAGGAGATGGCTTCTTTTTTGTGAAGAAAGCAGGGTGGACATTTGTATAGGAATCAGGAAGTTCCGGGACTTTCTTTACACTGCTGTTCTTAATAAGAATTGGTTCTCGAACTTCGCCTTCATTTTCTGATGATGTATGTTGGAAGATGGAGATGCTGGTTCCATGAAATGATGAAGTCGCAGTTGTAGATGAAGGATTGTGATCAATGTTATCCATTGCACTTGTGCAGAAGAGGCCTTTTCTTAGTTTGGGGGGACAAACCAGACCTTCTTCAATGTATCTGTTTACAACTGCATCTCCCAACTGAGCTGATATGTCAAGTACTCGATTATATGGAATACTAAGACCATGGTCATGCAGCATTTCCACAAGGTGTCTCTTTCTGGTCTTAGCATAAATAGACATCCCTATATAGACCGGAAATGGGGTTTCCCTGTCTCTGGAATGCCTTTGTGTGGCAGCACCTTCTTTGCACTTGGCAAAGCAGTTGTATTGAAGGAGCTGAGCCATTGCCAGATCATTTGTAGTCGCTCCAAATTTCAGCTGAGATTTTATATCTGCCCCATGTTCAATCATACAGACAAACTGAAGTAGAGCTGGAGGAAAGGAATCGTGCACTGAACTCTCATAGAGATTGCCCTCAAACTTAGACTTGTGATTCACCATGTGCCTGCGCAATATCTGGGCAGCTTTGGCGAGAATAATGGCATCAGCATCGGATGACGCTTCTGACAAGACTGGACCAACATCTTTTTCAAATGCCAGAAGTATATCTCGCCCTTTCTTGTAGGCTACAAGTCCAGGTATCTCTGCCAAAAGCCTTTCTTTCAGTCGGGTCGCATTCACATCAGGTAGGTCTGTCCCCTTACGCAACAAAAATATATTGCAATATACTAGAATTTATATTGCAATACATTAGAAAATATATTTCAATATATCAGAAACTTCCTCATATATTTGAAAATATATAGCAATATATGGACGGACAACCTATTGCTATATATTGATTCATATATTAAAATACATTGATATGCAAACAAAACTGTATTACATTATTGCATGTATTTTTATTGAAACAAAGTATTTTTTTCTATGAGTTAAGCAAGCTCATGCATAGGTTTATAGAGAGGTTGATTAACAATAGACCAAATCAGATTTTTGAATGACATTCAATATATTTTACATTATATATGGATGATCTGGTGACTGACCTGCGACCATAAGTTCTGTCAGACATGAATTCCTGGTTCCATGAATTACGCGTGGAAAACTGAACAGTATTTATATATTTTTTTACTTTTGATACACAGCCACGTCCATCTGTCCTGAGCAGGAGTTCATCATCCGGCTCTGGTGTAGTATACGCAAACGCCGCAAGCGATCTGTGGCGTGTAAACGACTCGTGTCTTAGGACATCAATGTATCGTCACGAGCCGCAGGGTGTAGTTTGGATTTGTCTGTGCATGGTTTCTGTTTACATTGATAAAAAAAAAAAAACTAATTTTACAGAAAAAACTTTTTTACAGTAGTTTTCTGTCATTTCAAATTACATTCAAAACTTAGTAATATTACTAACAATATCTGTAAACTAACAACTTGACTGCTATTTTAGGTTCCCTTCCGGAGGGAACTCTACGCTGCGTCCTGGTTAGGACACTTTGGGAACTGCCTTCAGCGTGACCGGTTCTGAAGCTTTTATGAAACAACGGCAATGAACTTGACATTGACCGGCGCCAGCCCATGACGTCATTAACAAGGCGCCTGCTAGTATAAAAAGGGCGCTTGTGAATGCATCAACCATCTTTTTGTTCTTCAGATCACCTTGTTCTAAGCGTGAGTATGATGGCAACGCCCGGAGGTAAACGTTTCAGAAAGTGTGCTGATCCGTGTCAGAGGAGTCTGACACCGGATGATTCACACAGTTTGTGCGTCATATGTTTGGGTGAGGAGCACGCGCGCTCCGTCCTTGAGGGGGCGGAGTGCGTCCATTGTGAGGGCTTTCCTATTAGAAAGCTCCGTTCTCGTTTCTCCCTTTTCTCGAGGGAATCGGGACATCCATCTGCCCCACGCGGCTCTGGTCCCGCGGCAGCCGAGGCTGCCCGGCGGCTGAGATCATGGGGCTCGCAGGTGGAGCTCGCTGATGAGTTTGAGAGAGGCGTGCGTCTCTCACGCTCGCCAGCGGGAGACGAGGACGCGCTGCTGGAAGAGGATGTGTTATCTCTCACATCCTCAGATCCAGCGGCAAGTGCTCTGTTGGCTGCTAGCCAGGGCGAGCAGGAAGAGGCTGAGATGGGCGAAGATGAGTCTTTTGAGCCCGTCCAGCCCTCCTGCCCCGCGTATGAGGAGCTGATGGACGTCATGGGGCGCGCCACCGCGAGGTTAGATCTGCCGTGGCGGCGCGCACAGGAAGAGGTCTCTCACGGTCGGCTCGGTGAGAGATATCTTCCTGGCCATGTTCGGCCACCTCCTTTGAGCCTCCCATTCCTTTCTGACCTCCATACTGAGGTCGAAAAGGCATGGGATAAACCGTACTCGGCCCGCATTAACAGACATCAGCATGTTAATTATGCTGATGTCCAGGGAATGCGTGAGCACGGGTACGTGTCGATGCCTCCGGTGGAAGATACCCTGGCTGCGTATCTTTCATCAGGAGGCACGTCGACACTTACGGCTCCAACCCTGCCAAATAAGCCGCTGAAGGAGACATCGCGGCTGAACGGCAGGGCATACGCGGCTGTGGGTCAGGCCGGTGCTGCTCTGCACACTGTAGCGGTGTTGCAGGCGTACCAGGCCGATCTACTCAAAGATTTGGACCAGGGCATGGGGCTTTCCCCAGAGGAGGTGACTGAGCTGCGCCGCACCACCGATCTCTCTCTGAGGGCCACCAGACAGACAGCGACCGCGGTTGGTCGGACTATGTCTGCTTTGGTGGCCACGGAGAGGCATCTGTGGGTGAACCTCACGGACATCGGGGAGAAAGAGAAACGCTTTCTCCTCGATGCCCCAGTTTCACCTTCCGAACTTTTCGGCACATCCATTGAGACGGTGGTCGAGAAGTTCAGGGAGGCGAAGGCGCGCTCAGCAGCATTCAAATCTCTCATCCCTCGCCGGTCCACGCCCGCACCCGAACGCCAGGAACAGCCTGGCCCGTCCCGGCCTAAGGTCCGGAGGCAGGGCCAGGTGGCTAGTGTGGCCACTCGAGGCCCTCCACCTCCATGGAGCAGGTCTCAGAGGAGGCGTGATGCGCGGCATAGGAAGCGGGATCTTAGGGAGACGATCCAGCGTCGGCGTCAGAGCAGGCGTGAATCGGGTACCTGAGGTCCCCTTCCTTTTGCCCCTCGCGCTCGCTCGGCCGCCTGCCCTCCTGGCCTCTTAACTCCGGGGCCGGGCCTATGATGAAGCTACTATCGCACTCTGACGGCCCGGCATACGAACTGACATAATGGGTGTTATGTGTGTATGTAATGTTTGTCTACCAGCTCCGCTTGGGTGAGACTTAGTTGGGCTCCTTAATTTGAGCCCCTATATCCCCGAGCGTTAAGTGTAGCCAGGTCTCCCCTCCATCTGAGATAGTGTCTAGACCTCCACTTCTGTTAACTCCTGTGGGGTTAAAGCGTTGTTAGGCTCCCTCTCACGGGTGAGAGTGTGTTTCCTGGAGCCTCCGCCATATAGAGCTCAGTGTGGCAAACTTGCAGACGCATGTTCACCCACCTGCTGGGTGCGGTAGTCTACCCCGTCCCGTGGTAAGAGTCCCTTTAGACTCCGCTCGTCTGAGTGTGAAGACCGGGAGGCTTGGGTAGGTTCCCCACCCTCCGTTAGGATAGGTGCAACCCGGGGTTGAGCGCATGGGCTGCCTCTCGTTGTGAGTCAGTGCATTAAGGCCCCGCTCCCCAGGGCCCTGTCTAATAGGGAAAGAAAGAAGTTTCTTTAGTGAGAGAGGAAAGGCTAGAAACCCCTAAGTGTGAGGATTTTTGATTAACACTGATTTCTCACAGTTCTATCAGTTTCAGACAGTGCTGGTAGCTGGTAGGCTCTCGTGAGCCTCGCTATACTCTGAAGTGTACAGTGCTAGGCCCTCCTTGGCGGCTGCCCTGGTCTGGCCTCCAGGCTCCACCTCTGGAACCTGTGTAGACGCTTACAGCCCCGTCCAGATAGCATTTAGGGGCTGAGTGTAGTAGGTCTCCCCTCATCATTAGTGAGCTTTGTTGGTTAGCACCTCCACTCCTAGACTTTCCTGCCACGGTGAGCGTTGTCAGGGTGTTGTAGGCTTCCTCTCACTGAGAATCCCTCTGTAGGAGCCTCCGCTCTTCGCTGCTGCTGTTCAGACCTCCTTTTCGCCTATGGCGTCATGTCGTAGGTTGGGTCTTCCCCATGGGTTAGACTAAAGACGGTTAGGCGTGTTCTCTTACATGAGAACCGTCCAGTTGCAGCCTTCGCTCCCTTCAGTGCTCCGCTGATAAGTACATACCCTTGGCACTAGCTGGTAGGCCTGCCTAGGCCTCGCTAACCGCTGTGCTCGGTGCTTTTGCTCTCTATCAAAAGCTGAGTATTGGTAAGGCTCTCTCTTTCCAGATTTGAAGCCACCACTTTACAGTATTCTGTGAGGTGGGTTTATGTACTGGTAGCGTTGAGTGTAGCCAGGTCTCCCCTCAGTGAGATTTTTAGACCTCCACTCTCGAGCATCTCTCGCTAGGGACTATAGAATACCGCTCATCAAGGCTGAGTGTTGTCAGGCTTTCTCTCTCTGTGAGATTCGTGCAAAGCCTCCACTCTGCAGGGCCCTGCTCTCAGCACTTTGGGCCCGGCTGTGAGTCCTGGTATTCTCTGAGCGTTGAGTGTAGCCAGGTCTCCCCTCACTAAGAATATTTGGGTGAGATCTCCACTCCATAGAGCTAGGAGATCGAGCGTTGCTAGGCTTCCCCTCATCCCAGGGTCTCTGTGAAGCCTCCGTTCCCCTGAGGCTCCGCTCCGGGTACTGTCAGACGTGAGTGTAGTTAGATCTCCCCTCACTGTATATTTGGTGTAAGATCTCCACTCTGTAGAGCTGGGAGGTTGAGCGTTGTCAGGTGTTCCTCTCTTTCTGAGAGTCTCTATGAAGGCCTCCGTTCCCCAGAAGCTCCGTTTTTAGTACCTCCAAGCGTGAGTGTAGCCAGGTCTCTCCTCACTTAGAGCATTGAGGCCTCCACTCGTAAAGAGCTGGCGGATTGAGCGTGTTGGGGCTTCCCCTCTGGTGTGGCCCCGTTCTCCAGAAGCTCCGCTTCCAGTCTTTCCCTCCAGGCGTGAGTGTAGTCAGGTCTCCCCTCACGAAGGGTTATTGAGATCTCCACTCCTAAGAGCTAGTGGATCGAACGTTGTCAGGTTTCCTCTCTTCCTGAGAGTCTGTTGTGAAGCCTCCGTTCTCCAGAAGCTCCGCCTTCAGTACTTATGGCGTGAGTGTAGCCAGGTCTCCCCTCACTGAAGAGGTTATTTTGAGACCTCCACTCCTGAGAGCTAGTGGAGTGAACGTTGTCAAGGTTTCCTCTCCCTAGAGAGTCTTCTGTGAAGCCTCCGTTCTCCAGAAGCTCCGCCTTCAGTACTTATGGCGTGAGTGTAGCCAGGTCTCCCCTCACTGAAGAGGTTATTTGAGACCTCCACTCCTGAGAGCTAGTGGAGTGAACGTTGTCAAGGTTTCCTCTCCCTAGAGAGTCTTCTGTGAAGCCTCCGTTCTCCAGAAGCTCCGCCTTCAGTACTCATGGCGTGAGTGTAGCCAGGTCTCCCCTCACTGAAGAGGTTGTTTTGAGACCTCCACTCCTGAGAGCTAGTGGAGTGAACGTTGTCAAGGTTTCCTCTCCCCAGAGAGTCTTCTGTGAAGCCTCCGTTCTCCAGAAGCTCCGCCTCTGTACTTACAAGCATGAGTGTAGTCAGGTCTCCCCTCATACAAGGGTTTACGTTTGAGACCTCCACTCTTACAGAGCTTCAAAGCTCCAGGCTTTGCTGTCGCCTGTGATAATTATATGGTGTTTCCCTCGCTATGCTCTGGGCACCTTCTCAAACCCACAGTAAGTGGTGAGTACTCACGCGAAGCTTTTGAGCACTCCTTAAAACCCACGTGAAGTGGTAAGTGCACACGCAAGTCCTTGGGCACTTTCTAAAATCCACATGAGTGGTAAAGATCCCCCCCCTAAGGTTGGGTTCTTTTGTAAAATCCTGTATGGTATGGGCTACGCATTATCCTCCGTTCCCATTCTAGAGTTGGTTCTGAAAACCCCTGGGTTTTTTCCAACTCCATTACAGACAGCACTACTTATAGGATTGAGTGTCGCTAGGCTTCCTCTCATCTAGAG
>NC_133367.1:35150735-35173659 GCF_049309525.1 Garra rufa | reverse complement strand
TGATAAAGTTCGGGTCAACGAAGACGTTTAAGTCGGTCGCGGCTTGCACAAACTTAACTAGACACGAAACTCTCAACGGAAAGAAATAAAAAGGATTAAAGAAAAAGATAGAGGTGTGGTGATCTCCTCATGTTTCCTTGAGGTGAGGAGGCTGGCATGCAGGCCAGGCGGCGTCGAGACGCGGCGGCGCGAAGCACGTGAAGAGCGTTGTAAGGAGTGAGAAAAGTTGCAAGAGATAAGAGAGAGATTTGAGGGTGTCCTTGGTATTTAAACTCAGCCTTTGGACACCTCCCAAAATGATGTCTTGACCAATTAGAACATTGGCTGAACTCCGGTGGGCTGCTGGTTCCACCTTCCAAACCACAAATCACAATGTTATCTTATTAGTCCCGTGATCCCAAATTCCCGCTCTTTGCAGAGATAAATTTGGACATGATTTCTATAACAAGACTATAATACATTTCGCAAAGAATTGAATTACAGGAACATTTTGAGAATGCGATTTCCAACTCAGACATATCAAACATCAATGTAAACCATTAAACTATTCAAGAGTTATCAAAAGGGACATACACAATGAGTGATTAAAACATAATAGACAAATGTATGGGTTACATATATGAATAGGAAATTATGCAGAGAAATGATGAGTTGCTCATGAGTCCTTTAAGCATAATTTTGGGTGCATATGTATATATGCATATAGGCAGTTTTCTGTGCCCTTCTGTGAGGGTCTGTTCTCTAAGCTGGGAGGTCAAAAGTTTAGGGAAGGAATTTCCGTTGTGTCCTGTGTGGGGGGGAAAACCAACCATATCGCTAAGGACTTTAATCATGTGATGTTCAAAATGTGCATCTCTTTGACCATTAATCTTGGTTACTTGCTCCAAATTTGACAATCTCCTTATTCGAAGGATTTGATTATGAAGAAGTGTCTTTGTGTTAATTTTGCAAGTTCTTGGTTAGTTAGGTCTGCTTCAGGCTGGCGTTCTGGCGCCAGCTATGAAACGTCAGATTTATGACGGGCCTCTTGGAATGTACGTCTGTAGAAGTGTTCTAACTTCTAATAGACTCTCTTAAATTGTCTGATTCTCGCTGAAATACTACATATCCCCCTTTCGATCGGTGATGTGTTGTTGGCAGAAGACATCGACGAGCGCTGGAGAAACAAAGGCAGAAGAAGCAGGCAGAAACACAGCAAACAACAAGACAACACTTCCAGGACAGTTACTGTACCGGTGCATGGCATTACGTTATTCGGGTACATGTAGTACCTGGAAAATGGTTGAATTCACATAGAAATTGTTGTTCAAATTTGTTCTCGTATAATGATGCTTTGATCAAATTTTGTGATTAAATTTGTTTGTTTATTTAAGGTTTTAAATTTAGAGACGTTCTGGTGACATCTGTGGTAAAATGATTTGACCTATCTTGCATGGAGCTCTCTGGCTCCCATTCAGTTTAGAATGGCTTGCGGATATTAGGTGTGGCAAGTCAATCCTAATATCAGACCTTTGACCCTTGTAGGGTGGCTAGGAGTTTCACCTGCTAAAGCAAGAGGGGAAGGAAAGCGATAGGCAAGAGGAAAAAAACAAAACAAAGAAAATTAGCTGCGGGTTTTCCTAGTCAGGGTTGCGAGTACTATTGAGCTAGGATGGCAGGTGCAGCTGATGTGTCATGTACCTTAACATAGTGTCAGGTGTTCTACCTGGGGTGAGGATAGTTGCATGTTCCTTCCTGGTGGATGTAAAACTATGTTAAGCTGAGATTTGAATATTCTACTCGTGGAAAGAATAAGTTTGTCAAATGTGTTATCAGTAGGTGTGGTTACCTTCTGGGTTGTGAATGTTAATTGTGTAGTGTATGTATGGTCAGATCTGTTTCAGTCTGTTTTGGCTCCCCCTTTTCTTGTAGGTCGGTGAAGATGCTCTCTGCATCCTTGGCTTGGATGAGGGTGTGTTCAGATGGGGGTCAGTCCAGCAAGGCAGGAAGTTCTTTAGCAGACAGTCGGAGGTAGTTTGGCATGGCTGTGTGAAGCTGGGGTGCAAAACTTTGTCTCCTATGTTGCATTTCACTTGTGATGCCTTCTGGTTGTGGCAGACTTTCTGACCTTCTGTGCTTTAGTGGTTGCTGTTGCACAGACATGAATGTGGTTCATGGAGTTGAAGTTCATTTGACAGTTTCTTTGGAAGTGATGGGTGACTGAGGTGATGTTCTTTGGTACCTCAGAGTTTTCATCAGCGGTTGGCCGTGAGAGACTTGTTTGTTCTGGGTGGTTGTTGAACAGGTGCTTGTCATCTCTGATGCGGTGGTGTACCAAGTGATTGTCGGCCTTCCGTTCTGTCGCTGGTCACAGCGAGCATGACTTCTGTTTCTAGTCATTCGTGTCTAGCTGGTTTTCAAGGAACTCTTTCAGTTGTTTCATGACTTGTTCCATGTCTTCTGAGGGTGAACAGTCTTGTTCTTGTGTAGACTTAGCACTGTGGGTGTCTAAGTGGTGCTGATGTGGGTTCTGTCTTTGCTTACCCACTCTAGTTGTTGTTGGACAAGCCGGTCGTTTGGCTTTGCACGTCCAGCTAGGTTTCCAGCTGATCCTTTCTTTTGGGTTTCTTGAGAAGTGTGGCTGGTCCCATGGCTTTTCCCAGCGGTTGGGCTGATAGCTGTTGTGGACATGGGGCTCACGTTCTCTTTGCTCTTGATGGAAGACTCGGGTGTTGTGATGCCACTGGGTGTCGTCCAGTGCAAGGCTTGAGTCTTCGGTTACAGAGTTCAAGAGTGTGGAGGTTTTGTTACCTTTCTTTGAGGTCAACTTTTGCTTGGTGTAGGCCTTCTGTGTTAGATCGCGCAACTGTTGGATGGTCATGGAGCGCGGACAGGCCATGACGCCGAGGTGACGACTGACTCCAGGGTGCAGATTTTTCAGGAAAAGGCTTTTGAAGTTCACCTCTTCTTCAAGGTCAAGTTTGTTGTGTGCACCGAAGTAGGCTTTTCGGAGCCGGTTATAGTAGGCTTGTGGTGTCTCTTGTCGACCTTGTTTGGTCTCCAAGGCAGTTAACAGTCCATATTCAGACTCAGGGTCTGTAAACTCTTTGATCAGGACCTCACAAAGTAGCTGGTAGTTTGACTTTGTGTGACTGAGTTGTCGATCTATGAAGTTTCGACGTTGCTCTTAGGAGGTACAACCTGTCTCTGTCAGTCACATGAGGTCTCATTTCTAAATGAAAATTGATATCTTGCAGGTGGGCCTGGATGTCGTGGCCCTCTTTGGAGTTCGGGTCAAACTGGCTGATGCTTTTAGACAGCTTGTTGAGGTCTTTGATGGTCAACCCAGGTGCAGTTCCAAGGTCTGCTTGGATGGGGTTTCTGCTTTCAGTGGCAGGAAAGAGCTGTGTGGCGAAGGCTAGTGATGTTTCGGGAGGTGGCGCTTCACTTCCTTCGTTGGATGTCAGTTCTTGGATGTGAGACTTAGCTCTGCTCAGCAGTGGTGAGGCTGAGATATGCTTCGCTCTTCTTGGCTCTTGTTCCAGCTCATAAGCATATTTTAACTCTTTTATGACCACGTAGAGCTCATTGTTGGCATTGTCTAGATGTTGGGTCAGATTGTCTATTTCAGTGCTGTACCTTTCAAGGTGGTTTTCTAAGGCACTGATTTCAGCATTCTTGTTGCTGATGTCGTTCTTGGCTTTATCTAGTAGCTGTTCGGCATACTGGAGTCTGTTTACCAGGTCTCTCTGGGCAGCTTTTGCTTGTTGCTGGTCAAGTTGAGCTGTTGCCAGGGCTGCTTGGAGCTTTTTAACTTGTTCCGTTGTTTCCTGCTCCCTCTCGTTGGGTGCTTTGAGTTGATCTTGAACTTTCACTTCCAGCTTGTCTATGCGGCGTTGAGCACGTGACAGCTCCTCTTGAAGATGGGTGATGTGCTTGTCGCTCTGTTTCAGCTGGGTGGTGAAGGCATAACTTAAGGAGCTGGTGATTTTGACTAGCTCCTCGTGGTTGTTGTTCTGGCTTGAATCTTGTGTCAGGAACCTTCTCATTAAGAATAATAACAGTTCAAAGGTCTTGGGGGTGAGGCTGTCCATCATGCCTCTCAGCCAAGTGTTCACATCTTCCCCGTGGGCAAGGGGGTCTGCAGTCTGTGGCATGTTGGCACGCTGAGGAGAAGGGAGACTGACACAGATCTGTGTGAGGTAGAAGCCTATGTGTGGTGGGACAACTAAGTGTTGTGTCAGTGATTGTGAACCCCTAATGAAGTGTGGTGATGATAGTGTTGGTCTCAGGGTGTCTAGGTAGACTAGTGATGTGAAGACTTCGTCACTCTAATGAGGAAGAGGAAAAAAGAGAAAAAGGTGAAAACAAGTCAGTGAAATAAAACAATTCCCTTTTCCAATTGGAGGAATTTTACTTGGATTTGTAAAAAGGTAAACAATATTATTATATCTCTGTTCGAGACGTGAGAATATAATAATAATGCTGGTATCTCTTTTCTTAGTCTGACAGGATTGACACCGAACACCTTACAGTTGGACTGCTTACCAAAGGAGGCTTCGAAAGCGACTGGTGTTCAACACTTAACTCTAACAATTGATCTCAGTATGGGATGAGATGCAAAAATTTGGAATGCGTTTTCAAATTCAGGGAGGTTAGGAAGAACGAAGGAGGGTTTGATTACAATCGAATTCATAAGGATGATTACTGTTCTTTGACAAGATTTTGCATTTCATTCACTTAGAATCGATTGATGGTTCTTACAGGTCCCTGCAAATGTGAGGAGTAAAGAAAGAAGAAAGCAGGAGAGACTTTGGTAGAAGGGAAGGGAAGGAGACTCAGTAAATTGAGTGGATCGGGTCCACTCACAGGCTGCGTGGCTGTTATAACCGACTACGAGAGTGTTGTTTATAGTTGCTGCACAACTAATGAAACACCAATAAAATTTGAGTGAAAGAGAGTTGTCTTTCTAATTTATTTGAACTCGTAGCGAGGGATAACAACGTCTCCTATTAAAGCTCAGGTGTGTCGTTCCCAAGCTAGGATACAAGGAGGTAAAGGAGAAAGGTAAAGTAGAATGAAATTAAAAGTAATAAATGGCAAAATAATCAAAATGAAATTAAATGCAGTAGGAAAAACACAAAATAAATAAACAAATAAAATAAAATAAAATAAAATAAAAATGGAGGTTAATTGTATAACCAAGAGAGAAAGAAATAGGGGTAAAAACGCAATTAAAGAAATGAGTAAGTGTGATTCTGAATAGAATCTGTTGATAGGGGTAACAAATCAATTAGGTAAAATAAGTTACCCTTAACTTTCAAAGTTCAAGGCTTATTAGTACCTAAAATGATTGACCTAAAAGAGAGAATACTAGAAATAATGATCATATGAAATGACCAGATGAGGAAATTCCAATGAGTCCAAATAAATTTAATGTTTGAATTAAATTTGAATTTGTCACAATTAATAATTGTGAAGTAATGTTCCCCTTTCTAGTAAAATGCATATAAAGTGGTAAAGTTAGAAAATTGAGAAATAGGACAGAAAAATAGACCAACAGGTGTATTAGTTCAGGGGTTTAAAGGGTTAAATCACTTTAGCTTTGCCCACACACACTTTATTCAACCACTGGATGTTAATGCTAACTGCTAACCTTTGAGGCTAATCTTTAGCATAGACTTCAATGTAAAAGCAACAGTTTCGTTAGCTTAGCAACACCGTGGAGTTTGTTTATGGTATGACGTCATTGTGCTGCGCGTGCAGTTCAGAGTTGCTCCGGAAGTAGGTTAAGACTTCCGAGTCACCATCGTAGCTACGGCAACCAAAACAAACTATAGTGAGCTAAGCACATGAAGCATTACATTGCAAGTTCAGTTAAGAATGTTACATGAAATGGCAGCGCATTTCAACACTGTACACATAACAAGACCACTTCTAGTTGGTTTTGCGATGTGGCGCTTTAAACTCTTAGTTCGTTCAGAGTTGGATTTAAACTTTATTTAAGTGGCAGCTTGGCGCTGCAAATGAGGAAACAAAATAATAAATGATCTCGGCGGATCATAAATCTCAGTGCCAGTTTCTCTGAGCACGTAGACACAACAGGTTTTATTCGCTGTTGTTTAGAGTTAAACTTTACTTGATCAAGATTTAAAACACTCCCGTTTAAATCGCACTGTTTCACTTAGTGAACAGACACAAACAGGCAAGCATTATTTCTAATGTTTAACCAGGGGAGTCAAATTACATAGTTGCTTTGACAATGGAACACGCATTGACAATTAAACTATGAATAATAAGGCCTTTAAATAGATTGAGGGACACGCTCAAACTATCCTTTATTCGTCGATTTATTTTCCCTTTTAATTACTGCAGTTTAGTTCCGTTCAGCTAACGGTGACTGAGATTCCCTGGCTGGGAATATAGCAATTGAATGGCATTGGAACACGCAATGACATTAATTCAACTATAGATAAGGTATTACAGAAAATGAGGGACACGCTCAATTTCGACCTTATTGTACAATCTCAGACCTTAACTTTAAACTCACTTACTACAGTTTAAAAGTAGAGAGACGTTCTCGAGTTACCGTCCTCTGCATTCGCTCAAGCGTTCATTCATTCCAGCGTTCATTCAAGCGGGCGCGCTGCTTACGTCACACACCCATACCGAAATGTAATATATGACATATATGTCCCTATATCAGAAGTGCTACTCTCATATATGTTAAATATAGGGCAATATATTATTATCACATATATACATCTTCTGGATATATGTAGATATATGTTTATAACATATATGAATTTCCCATAGTACAATTTGTATATAAACATATATTGAAAGTATATATATGGTCAACTTTTATATGGTATTGCATGTTATGACCATATATGTTTACAATATATATTAAAATTATATATTGTATTATATGATAAGACCATATATGTTAACAATATATATCAAAATTATATATGGTGCTCTGTTTACACCGTTTGTTACCAATTTATATATTGAATTTATGCAAGTTTATTAACCATTTATGCCTAAAAGATACTGCTTATTGTAAATCGCATATCAAAATATTTTTTTGCTTAACTTTATTAATTGTTTCAATTCAGTTTTCTGGGGAAAAAATAGAGATGAATAACCTGTTCAAAAATGCCAATGTACTAGTTACTTGTAGTGAAATGAATGTATTATAGAGTTAAAGAGGGGGGGGGGGGGGGGGGGGGGGGGCACTTCATGTAACTGTTTGTCCATATGTGCTCTCATCATCAATGAACTAAAACGCATTTCATTAAAATACATGAGCGATTGTGTGCGTACGTCACAATACCGCTTCTGCGCATGCGCCAAAATTCAAACTCACCCGCGCCAACGGCAGAGTCTGAGCAATGGCTGGGGCCAAACAAGTCATCTGCGGTAAGATGTTTTTCTTAGCAAGTGGAAGGATAACAAATGTGCCAATACCTTCACATAATAAACGACAATGATTTTATAGACGGGCACGAAGATAGACCGACATCAACTGAGTGGAAAGGAGGAAACGCTTTTGAATGTGGCAGCGGTGCAGGTAATTTATGCTCATTTACTCAACACTTTATTCCTACGCTAATATTTCACAGAAACTAAGTGTTATATGATTGTTTTGGTCTGCAAGAGCCTCTGTCTCTATAAAGATCAGCTAATGTTTTAAATATTCCCTGTCATTGTTTTATATATGATGTTATGATTACAGCTGCATTGATGTGTTTTGCAATTTGCTTGCATTAAAGTTAATTTTAGCTACTGGGTAGGTTAATGAACAATCTGTATGGAGATAAGGTGAGCTCATTGTTTTCACTGGATAAGCAATGCCACATTTGGAAATTATTTAAAGCTGTCTGACAAAAATAACGGATGAAAATTATAATGTTTATCTCCGAGATGTAGTCTAGACTAGAACTATAAAACTGCAAGAAATGGAATTATTTAAATACAAGCACCTTGAATTCATATAGTAAATTACAGTACTTGGTTATATTGCACCAAGTGCATTGACATGTCAGTGACATGCCTGAGTGGGTGCATAAGAACATGCATGTGCAGATTGCATAAAGGTACAGTACACTAAAGGATGTGATTATGGGGTTTTAAAAATATGGTTAATCTATTGTAGTAAATTTTGTTCATATCTTTGCTGATAATTGTGCTATTCTCGTTTGTGTCCCATGAATAGGTAATGAGTCCCGAAATTCTCAGAAAACATTAAATGGAGGCTGAACCTGCAGATGTGGATGGCAGTGATGTGAATGATGGAGCGTCTACACAGAAAAGGTTAAATATCAAATCAACAAAATCTGAACTATTTAATAAAATTCTAGTGCATTTAATCTATTAAATAACAGTAGAGTTTTTGGATATGGTAGGATTAAACTTATTTTATTGAATGAAGTACCACTTTTCAGCTATCATGTTGTTAGGGTGGGTACACAAAATATTATTTTATCCTTGCTTCTAGAAAATCCTGAATCTATCTGCTTTCTAACAGCTTCATGTGGCCGTAAACATTTATCTTTAACGTGGCTTTAAGCACTATAGATTATTAAAGTTTCACTTTCACTGTGACAAAGGCAGTAAATGTGGTGCGGGAAACTATTAATTGATTATTCTACAATTAATTGTACTATAAATTATACTACAATTGGAAAACACTGTAAATTGATAAACTGTTCGGCGTGATGACGTTTAATGCCTCCGATAGGGCCTGTAGTCCCATTTAGCAGCATGTTAGCAACCATCTTTTTTAAGAAACATAAGAATCAAAAGTGGGGTTTAACTGGTGTGTTTTATGTCATAGAATAAAATGTGAAAGGTTTATGAGTTTGTGTGAACGGCGGACCTTATTTTAGTGGATTTAATCAAAATTGTCATTCAAAAACCCATGTAATAGTTCCACCCCTCTTTTCTCCAGGCCAAAACGATGCACATATTAGGTATTATGAATGTCAACACTTTATTTAATTGATGCTGAATAGCAAATCAAATTGTAACCTTGGCTGTGAACTCATTTGGGTTACTATAGTTTAGTTCTTCATGTATATAGAGACATATTATTTGAATGGGCATGCAGGCTGTGTTGTTCTGCCATGTCCTTGTGGTATCTGGGAATATTTTACAACTACAACTTACAAACATATATACATAATTAGTATTCTGCAGTTTTAAAAGAATCTTTAACTTTACCAACTGTTTAATATTCAGTATATTTGTCATCTTATAGTAGTTTATCACTTTGGTACAATGTTGGATTGCAAGTCTTAAGTATATGGTTCAGAAAATGTATTGTAATTATCTGATCAAAATCTAACTTTTATCTTTTTTTATACAGATGCTGGAATCCAGAAATTCCTTCACCTGGGGCCTTCTGGGGATGGCAATAAACCAAAAACTAACCAAGCTGTGGGAATACAAACCTGTAGACCTTTAGCTGAACCACTACAATTGATGTTCTGTTTCTTATGCCTTTTCAGTGTTTTGATCAGTTATATATGTAATTGTTTCTTTTTTTCTGTTTGATTGTGCAGGTCAGTAACATTTTTTTCCTATTTAAATAAATTCTGTTTAAATAAAGATGTTTCTTTGTGTAGCCTACTGTATCATTTAACATTTAAGGCTGAAGGTGTGAAATGTGCAATGCACTGCAACTTTGTAGAGTGTAGTGTCTCACATGTGTCTACAACCTGTATTTAAAGATCAAAGATAACATATTAAAATATTAAATATATGAAACCATATATTTCATGCATATGTCTAATTTGTATATAACGTAATAAGAAAACGCATATATCTCACATATATTAATAATTATATACATTCCATATATGGCAATACATGTATTATACATACATAAACATATATTTTTGTATGGGGTAAACTTATATGTCAATATATGAAATTGTTCCATTTTCTAATAGGAATCATATATGGATATTGCATATATAAGACATGTATTTAATGTATGGGTATTTCATATAAGCACATATATTACATTTCGGTATGGGCACACACACGCACATACAGTCTAGACTCAGACGCTCTCATCCACAGAAATAGAAAATATTAAATAACTTGGTTGTGCTTACAATTTAGATTAAACTGCCCGCATTCTCTCCACCAATATATGTAAGATTGTAATAGGGATTAATTACATAATAATTTAGCTCAAAGGGAATCGAATATGATTCAGGGAATTTGAACAGAATCGCTGTTTTACGGCTGTTTGAGTCGACCCGCGATTCATTCAGCAGCCGTCTAACAGACACTCTGCAATGGATATTACTATCCAGAATATAGTGAAAACACTATATATTAGCACAGTAGCAAAATCAGCAGTTTAAGGCAGTAACTTGTAAGCACAAAACACAAGATACTTATCTTTTCTAATAAAAATATGATTTTAATGGATAAACCTAACACATACAAACTAAACTAACATAAACACACGCATTCACACAGGTTGCAGAAAGAGAAAGTGAGGAAAGAATGAGTTTAAAGGAATGAAAATATGAAGTCCCAAGTTATAGCAATGTGCATTTGCTTAGACCTGAACAACCATCAATCACTTAATTAACCCTCGTATTGAGTCTCTCAAAGAGGTTATTAAACTTTATATCAAAATGCACCAGTTCAGTAAGATTCTGGAGGTTACTTGCGCGTTGCCTTTGGGAATTCCTTTGGTTGCGTCACTTCAAAAAGGGGGCTTTCCCGAGGTTGCTGATTGGTTGGTGGTCGGTCAATGTGATGTCTTCTTGGGCGTTGGCTGGATATGAGAGTTGTGCGTGCGCTGATAAAGTTCGGGTCAACGAAGACGTTTAAGTCGGTCGCGGCTTGCACAAACTTAACTAGACACGAAACTCTCAACGGAAAGAAATAAAAAAGGATTAAAGAAAAAGATAGAGGTGTGGTGATCTCCTCATGTTTCCTTGAGGTGAGGAGGCTGGCATGCAGGCCAGGCGGCGTCGAGACGCGGCGGCGTGAAGCACGTGAAGAGCGTTGTAAGGAGTGAGAAAAGTTGCAAGAGATAAGAGAGAGATTTGAGGGTGTCCTTGGTATTTAAACTCAGCCTTTGGACACCTCCCAAAATGATGTCTTGACCAATTAGAACATTGGCTGAACTCCGGTGGGCTGCTGGTTCCACCTTCCAAACCACAAATCACAATGTTATCTTATTAGTCCCGTGATCCCAAATTCCCGCTCTTTGCAGAGATAAATTTGGACATGATTTCTATAACAAGACTATAATACATTTCGCAAAGAATTGAATTACAGGAACATTTTGAGAATGCGATTTCCAACTCAGACATATCAAACATCAATGTAAACCATTAAACTATTCAAGAGTTATCAAAAGGGACATACACAATGAGTGATTAAAACATAATAGACAAATGTATGGGTTACATATATGAATAGGAAATTATGCAGAGAAATGATGAGTTGCTCATGAGTCCTTTAAGCATAATTTTGGGTGCATATGTATATATGCATATAGGCAGTTTTCTGTGCCCTTCTGTGAGGGTCTGTTCTCTAAGCTGGGAGGTCAAAAGTTTAGGGAAGGAATTTCCGTTGTGTCCTGTGTGTGGGGGAAAACCAACCATATCGCTAAGGACTTTAATCATGTGATGTTCAAAATGTGCATCTCTTTGACCATTAATCTTGGTTACTTGCTCCAAATTTGACAATCTCCTTATTCGAAGGATTTGATTATGAAGAAGTGTCTTTGTGTTAATTTTGCAAGTTCTTGGTTAGTTAGGTCTGCTTCAGGCTGGCGTTCTGGCGCCAGCTATGAAACGTCAGATTTATGACGGGCCTCTTGGAATGTACGTCTGTAGAGGTGTTCTAACTTCTAATAGACTCTCTTAAATTGTCTGATTCTCGCTGAAATACTACAAAGGGAAGCTTTTGTTCTCACGTGTTCCCTTTCCTGAGCGCGCTTAGATGTGCTAAGTGCGTTCAATCTTAGTTTCGATTTGAGCCATTTGAGCCATTTGCGTACGATCTATTTGGGCTGACTCAGCAGAGGGGGAGTACCCAGCTGTTCTCACTGAACAGTCATTTGGTGGTGTATTTAACTGCATCATAGCAGCTGACGCTGAAGCGTCAGCGGAAGCGTTCAGCCTCCTCGTGTGAAGACCGACAAGGGTAAAGACAGCGACTTGTCCTACGCGACTTAGCCGAGCAACGCAGCCGACAACGCACTTCGGTATTCTTTTCCTTCATCTCACTCCTACTTCTGCCCTCCTCTATCATGTGTTTCCAATTCATTCCGGTGCACTCTACACATCGCGCTAACATCAAACGCACACGTCGACGCAATCTTTCTAATCTGCATCCTATTCACACCTCTTCCACTGAAACTTTCTCTTTCACTGTTGGCCTCTGGAACTGTCAGTCAGCTGTCAACAAAGCTGACTTCATTTCTGCCTTTTCTTTGCAATCTGGCCTGAGCATCCTAGGTTTGAGACCTGGATTCGTCCAGAAAACTCAGCAACCCCAGCCGCTCTGTCTAATAACTTTTCCTTCTCCCACACCCCTCGTTACACTGGAAAGGGCGGCGGTACTGGACTGCTCATTTCTAACAACTGGAAATACTCAACCCATTCTCTTCTTGGCAATTATAACTCATTCGAATGTCATTCAGTGACTATAACAACTCCCATCAAACTCCATGTTGTAGTAATTTATCGTCCTCCTACTCAACTTGGCATTTTCCTAGAAGAGCTGGATGTGCTACTATCCTCATTTCCAGAGGATGGCACCCCATTTCTAGTCTTTGGAGACTTTAACATTCACCCTGACAAACCCTATGCGGCTGACTTCCACACACTCCTAGCTTCATTTGATCTCAAACGCATTATCACTACACACACTCATAAATCTGGAAACCAACTTGATCTCATTTATACACGTAACTGTACTACAGATAACATAGCAGTCAAACCCTTACACATCTCTGATCACTTCTTCATTACATTCGACCTACATCAAGTTACCTGTGCACCACCAACCCCTCTACCTGTTACTTTTAGACGAAACCTACGCTCTCTCTCACCTTCCCGCCTTTCGTCTTTAGTATCCTCCTCTCTTCCCTCTCAAACCCACTTCTCATCCCTGGATACTAATACAGCAACCGACACCCTGTGCTCGACTCTCACGACTTGTCTAGATGATATTTGCCCTC
Source organism: Garra rufa (assembly GCF_049309525.1). Lineage (NCBI taxonomy): Eukaryota > Metazoa > Chordata > Actinopteri > Cypriniformes > Cyprinidae > Garra > Garra rufa. The sequence goes on along the minus strand of NC_133367.1, from coordinate 35,160,455 downwards.
TCTCCTCCAGGCCAGCACGGGCTGCTCCCTCAAACCCTTGGTTATCCGAGGTTCTTCGTGAGCAGCGCTCCAAACTTAGGGCAGCTGAGAGGAAATGGCACAAATCTAAGGATCCGTCTGACTTGAGTATGTATCAGTCTCTGCTGTCATCATTCTCTACCCAAGTCCACACTGCCAAATCTTCATACTTCCACAATAAGATCAACAATGCTCCAGACACACGAAACCTCTTCAAAACTTTCAATTCACTGCTTTGCCCCCCTCCACCACCTCCCACCACTACTATAACAGCTGAGGACTTCGCCACATTCTTCACAGACAAAACTGCATCTATCAGCAATCAGTTCTCAGCTCCACACATACAAGAACTAAAATTGATCTCACCCGCATCTGGAACTCCCCTCTTCTCCTTCAGTCCCCACTCTGAGGCTGAAGTTAGCAAACTTCTCCTCTCCAGCCATCCGACGACATGTCCTTTAGATCCTATCCCCTCTCACTTTCTCCAAGCAATCGCTCCCACAATCCTACCGGCACTCACACACATCATCAACTCATCTCTTCTCACAGGCACCTTCCCTACTACATTTAAGCAGGCCCGGGTAACCCCGCTGCTCAAAAAACCTACTCTAAACACTTCACTTGTAGACAACTACAGACCTGTCTCTCTCCTTCCATTCATAGCAAAAACGCTGGAACGAGCTATTTTCAACCAGCTATCTTCATTTCTTGCGCAGAACAATCTATTGGATACCAACCAGTCAGGCTTCAGGAGTGGCCATTCAACTGAGACTGCTCTACTGTCTGTCACTGAAGCCTTACGGATTGCAAAAGCTGATTCCAAATCATCGGTTCTCATTTTGCTGGACCTATCTGCTGCTTTCGACACAGTGAATCATCAGATCCTTTTGTCCACCCTCTCATCGCTGGGCATCACAGGAACTTCACTTCACTGGTTCAAATCCTACCTCACTGGTAGGTCTTTCAGGGTGGCCTGGGGTGGTGAGGTATCCAAAACTCAACAACTGGTTACTGGGGTTCCTCAGGGATCAGTTCTTGGACCCCTCCTCTTCTCCATATACACTACATCTCTAGGCCCCATCATACAAGCACATGGCTTCTCCTACCATTGCTATGCTGATGACACACAGCTCTATCTCTCATTCAAACCAGATGATCCATCGGTAGCTGCACGAATCTCAGGCTGCCTGGCGGATATCTCTGCATGGATGAAGGAACACCATCTCCAACTCAATCTAGCAAAGACTGAGCTCCTTGTTTTCCCTGCCACGCCGACTCTACAACATGACTTCTCAATCCAGTTAGGTTCATCAACAGTTACCCCTTCAATTTCAGCCAGAAATCTTGGTGTAATGTTTGATGACCAATTGACTTTTAAAGACCACATAGCTAAAACTGCTCGATCTTGCAGGTTTGCACTGCACAACATCAGAAAGATCAGGCCCTTCCTAACAGAGCACGCTGCACAACTCCTCGTCCAGGCCCTGGTCATTTCCAGGCTGGACTACTACAATGCTCTACTAGCTGGTCTTCCAGCATGTACAATCAGGCCTCTACAAATGATTCAGAATGCAGCAGCACGCCTGGTCTTCAATGAACCAAAAAAGGCCCATGTCACACCTCTCTTCATATCCCTTCACTGGCTACCAGTGGCGGCTCGCATTAAGTTCAAGACACTGATGCTGGCATATAGGACAGCCACCGGCTCATCACCTGCATACCTATGTTCACTACTACGAATTTACACTCCCTCTAGATCTCTGAGATCCTCTAATGAAAGACGCCTCGTTGTACCACCACAGAGAGGCATGAAATCACTCTCCAGAACATTCTCGTTTAATAGTCCTGCCTGGTGGAATGACCTTCCCTCCCATATCCGGAATGCACATTCCCTAACTGCCTTCAAGCGACTTCTGAAAACCCATCTCTTTCGACACTATTTGACTCAATAAAAAAAAAAAAAAAAAAAAAAAAAAAAAAAAAAAAACCTTCTCTCTTTTCTTGATCTTCCCTTTCTATCCAGTACTTATCTAACAATGCCGATATATGGTATTTTTGAGCACTTCCTAGGTTGACCTGCCTCCTTAGGACGAATCACTTGTTGCATCCCCAATTGTAAGTCGCTTTGGATAAAAGCGTCTGCTAAATGAATAAATGTAAATGTAAATGTAAATGTAGAGTGTCTGGCCAGATTCAGGGGACTCATTTGCGACTCATGAGACATTGCAATGACCCCTCTGGTGCTCTCTACTGCTTCCAGCTCCTGCGGGACTGGATGCTATGGCACAGACATGGCCGAGGCCTCGTCTGTACGCCCTTCCCCCCGATCGTTCTACTCCCTGGAGTTTTAGAGGGTGACCCCTGAGGGGGCACATCTCATGGAGACCGGTCTCTCAACCGAGGTTGCTGAGACCATCCTTTTTACTCCAGAGCTCCCTCTATGAGGAAGTCCTATGGCCTTAAGGGAAAGTGGTTTACTGCGTGGTGTAACCAGCACCAAATATGACTCAGCTTACTGCCCAGTTGGTACAGTACTGAAGTGGCTGCAGTTTCGCTTCCCGCAGGGTTGACCCACTCCACCCAAAAGGTGTTTGTGGTGGAATTATTGGCCTTCCACGCCCCTTTTCGGTGCTTGTCAGTGGTTAGAGTCCCCTGGGTCATATGCTTTCCTCCAACAGTGCACCTGATCAAGAGCAGATGCCCGGCTGAGGTGGACCTCTTTGCGACTCATCAGACATCGCAAGGTCCCCTCTGGTTCTCTCTAGTGCCTCCAGCTCCGCTGGGGCTGGACGCTATGGTACAGATCTGGCCGAGGCTTCATCTGTACGCTTTCCCCCCGATCGCTCTGCTCCCAGGAGTTCTAGAAAGAGTGCGCCGGTACGGAGTCAGTCTACTACTAGTAGCCCCGTACTGGCCGGCCCGAGTATGGTTCTCGGACATCATTTCCCTCCTCGACGGCTCTCCGTGGGAGATTCCGGTCAGGAAGGACCTTCTTTCTCAGGCTGGGGGCGCAATCTGCCACCCCCACCCAGAGAAGTGGAAACTGTGGGTGTGGCCTCTGAGGGGGCACACCTCATAGACAGTGGTCTCTCAGCTGAGGTTGTTGAGACCCTCCTTCACTCTAGAGCTCCCTCTACAAGGAAACTTTATGGCCTTAAGTGGAAGGTTTTCACGTCATGGTGTGAAGAGCGAAACGCTGACCCAGTTCACTGCCCGATTGGTACAGTGCTGGAGTTTTTGCAGTCTCGCCTCTCCACAGGGCTAGCCCACTCCACCCTGAAGGTTACGTGGCGGCATTATCGGCCTTCCACACCCCTCTTGGTGGCGTGTCAGTGGGCGAGAACCCCTTGGTCATACGTTTCCTTTGTGGTGCACTCAGGATAAGGCCTCGGGTGATACCCAGAACTCCTTCTTGGGATCTCGCTGTGGTCCTTGAAGCCCTCTCTCGGCGTCCATTTGAGCCCATTGAGGAGATTTCAGATTGCTTCCTTACAATTAAGACGGCGCTGCTGTTGGCTCTTACTTCTCTGAGGAGAGTAGGAGACCTTTAGGCCCTCTCAGTGGCCCCTTCATATATCGACTTTGCGCCCGGTTTGGCCAAAGCGTTCCTCTACCCTAGACCAGGGTACGTACCGAAGGTCCCAACAGCAGTACCACAGCCAGTCACCCTACAGGCCTTTTATCCTCCTCCATTTGTGGAGAACGACCATCGGAAGTATAAATGCATGTGTCCAGTGCGAGCACTGGACACATACGTCCACAGAGCTGCCCTGTGGCGAAAGTCAGAGCAATTGCTAGTTTGTTACGGTCCCCCTAAGAGGGGGCTCCCGGCAACTAAGCATACTATCAGTAGATGGATTGTAGATGCAATAACTACTGCTTATGAGTCCTCTGGCCTCCCATCACCGATGGGCGTCAAGGCTCACTCAACTCGAGGCATGGCTGCCTCCAAAGCTCTGCTAGCAGGTGTCCCCATTCAGGACATCTGCAGTGCGGCGGGTTGGTCCACCCCTTTGACCTTTGTAAAGTTCTATGAACTAGACCTAAGAGCTACGAGCTCGGCTGTCCTGAGCTGACAGCAAAGGCGCTATCCCTCGTGAGCCCGAGGGCCGAGGTAGATGTTCCCTCTTGCGCTGGGTGCACCCCAGGCAGAGATGTAATTCCACTCGCGTCCTGGCAGTTTTCCAGGCGGAGTTAATTTAGTGTTCTGGCCAGAGTTTCCAGACACTTCTCGGGTCCCTGTTGTCCGGGTGCGCCCCGACAAAGGGATTACCCTTCCTCGTGTGCCTGAGGGCCGAGGATGCTTCTTAGTCTGGCTGGTCACCAGACGGAGGCCTATCACCTCGGGGCCTGAGGGCAGAGGTGGATAACTCTCCCTCTTCGCTGGGTGCTCCCCAGGCAGAGATGTTATTCCGCTTGCGTCCTGGCAAATTTCCCAGGCGAAGCAACCAAGCGTCCTGGCATACTCCCCAGGCGCTACCTGTCCCTCTATGTCTGGCTGGTCCCCAGACTGAGGTAGACACTCTCCTCGTGAGCCCGAGGGCCAAGGCAGATCATATCCCTCTTCGCTGGGTACTCCCAGGCAGAGATGTAATCCCACTCGCGTCCTGGCAGTTTTCCAGGCGGAGCTAATTCAGTCCCTCTCGTGCTGGCTGTTCCCCAGACAGAGTTTGGACTACTTTCCTCGAGCACCTGAGGGCCGAGGTTCTTGCTATGATTCCTCTTGCGCTGGGCACTCCCCAGGCAGAGATGTAATTCTACTCGCGTCCTGGCTGTTTCCAGGCGGAGCTATTTCCCGTGCTCTGGCCAGAGTTTCCAGGCACTAATTGCATCCCTCTTGATCCGGGTGCGCCCCGACAAAGGATTGCCCTCTCCTTGTGTGCCCGAGGGCCAAGGAGGACCCCTCTCTGGCTGGTGACCAGACTAGGGTGTATGACCTAACCTCGTGGGCTCAAGAGCCGAGGTTTATTCAATCCCTCTTCGCTGGGTACGTCCCAGGCAGAGATGTAATCCCGCTTGCGTCCTGGCACTCTTCCCAGGCGAAGCAACCTAGCGTTCTGGCATACTCCCCAGACGCTACCTGTCCCTCTACGTCTGGCTGGTCCCCAGACTGAGGTAGACACTTTTCTCGTGAGCCCGAGGGCCGAGACGGATCATATCCCTCTTCGCTGGGTACTCCCAGGCAGAGATGTAATCCCGCTCGCGTCCTGGCAGTTTTCCAGGCGGAGCTAATTTAGTCCCTCTCGTGCTGGCTGTTCCCCAGACAGAGTTTGGACTACTCTCCTCGAGTGCCTGAGGGCCGAGGTACTTGTTATGTTCCCTCTCACGCTGGGTGCTCCCCAGGCAGAGATGTCATCCCACTCACGTCCTGGCAGTTTTCCAGGCTGAGTTTTTCTGGTCCCTCTTTTGCTGGTGTCCCCAGACAGAGCGACCACTTTCCTCGCGAGCCCGAGGGCCGAGGTATATGCCACTTCCCTCTCGCTCCGGCACTATTCCCGGACGGAGGTGTAATACTTCTCCTGTCCTGGCAGTTTCCCAGGCGGAGAACCGTCAGTGCTCCTGCAGGTAAGTATAAACGAGCACTGCCCTCTGATTCCGGGCTGGTCCCCCGGACAGAGGTGTACCGCCTCTCTTGCCCTGGTAACCCCAGGCAGAGAGCTTTTCCTGGCTTGATCCACCAGAAGCAGCGCTTCCCTTTTTTCTTCCCAGACAAACACCACTGGGTAGGAATTTGGAATTCTGGAGACGTGGGCATATCGTTCCCCAGAGCGTTGATGACGCAGTGTCTCGTTCCCTCAGGGAACCAGGGTTACATACGTAACCTGAGACGATTTCATGGTGTGTGACAAGTTTCAGCCGAAATTTCAGCAGTTCTCAGCACACAATTAATGAAGAAGTTGTTTGGGTTGAGTGCATAGTCAGCGACAACCCTTTTTTATGGGGAAATACTGACTACTACAACATAAAAACACTGTTTTTGGAGGTTAGGGAAGTGTTTAGGACATTGCATGCAAGAGCACATATTGTGATTTTACTGGCAGCAGAGATCCGATTGTTTTCATAAAACCCAGAAGCAGTGGTGTCAAAAGTATTCACATTCATTACAAGTAGAAGTATAGATACTAATATTTAAAATGACTTTTGTAGAAGTTGAAGTATCAACTCAAGCTTTTTACTCAAGTAAAAGTATAAAAGTACTGGTTTCAAAACTACTTAAAGTAAAAAAGTAAAAGTAATGTAAGGAAAAAAATGCCATTAAGGACAAAAGCTTAGGCCGCGCCACAGGGGCATATTGTGCACTACCCCACCTCCCCAAAAAACATTTCTAAAGGCCATAGTGACTATGTTATATTAAAATGTTAATGTTGAAAAATTTGGAATGCACTAGGCTACCTGTTTGAGCTGCATATTTGCCCATTGAAAATAAACACATTTTATATGCAAATGCATTAAAGAACCATAAATGTGTACTACTGAGCATTAACATGTGTTTCTTGGAGCTTTTTTTTTTTTCAGAGACTGACTTCGCTCAAGAAAGAACTCTCCTCACCGTGAGACGAGCCTCGCAGTGGATCCTCACTGCTCGGCGGATTGGCGCTTCTAGAGCTTGATTCCCTGCGGCTATCCGGTGACGGCTATAAGAGCAAATTTCTAAAGAGCAAATTTCACGGCGTTGTTTCAAATGCCACGGCGTTATTGTCGCTCGTGCAGAGCCCCTCTGCACGCCGCTGACTCTCACGCTGAGTGCGTCTCGTGTCTGGGCCCCGCCCACGCCGAGACTGCACTCACTGAGACGGATTGTTCCCATTGTGGGAACATGAGTCTCACTTCTCTACGCTCGCGGCTAGCTTTCTTTTCAGAGAGCGACCCCGCCCCTCGCGCCCTCCCGCTTCCTTCCTCGCAGGAGCCTGCTAGGAAGAAGCAGCGGGGCAAGAGGACTCAGAGCACAGTGACAAGCGAGCTCACGCCGGCTGAAGCCCTGCGTGCCTCGCTTTCACCCCATGGAGAGGAATCGCCAGTTCTCTTCCTTCATCCTGACCAGCGTCCCTCCGCGGCTGCGAGCGATCTGGTTTCCTTTGGAGGAAGTGAATGCGACGATGACAGCATGTCATTGGCCGCATCTGACACGGAGGAGTTGTCGGGCTCTTCACATGACCCCGCCCCCTTGCCGTCTGCGCAACCCAGCGCCGCCAGCGCCGATATGGACGCCGAGCTGTTCCGCGTCCTATCGAAAGCTGTGGAAGAGCTGGAACTACATTGGTCTCCTCCCAAGGAACCCACTAGGAGCCGGTTGGACGAATGGTTTCTGCCGGGGCGCCGCCAGGCCCCTCGTCAGCGAGCTTCGCCGTTCTTCCCTGAAGTCCACGACGAAATATCCAAGTCCTGGCGTGCTCCATACTCCGCCCGCCTTCATACTTCCTCTTCCTCAGCCATCAATACGGTTGACGGCGCCGAAGAGAAAGGCTATGATAAGCTGCCCCCGCTGGATGAGTCTGTGGCCGCGCACCTTTGCCCGCCCACTGCCATCGGCTGGAAGGCGAGGGCATCACACCCGTCCAAGCCCTGCAGAACGACTTCTACCCTCGCTGGTCGAGCGTACTCGTCTGCTGGACAGGCGGCTTCGGCGCTTCTCTCAATGGCGGTACTCCAGGTGTACCAAGCAAAGCTCCTCCGCGGTTTGGACGAGTTGGGCCTGGATGATTCTCCGCTCAGAGAGCTGCGCAGCCCTACCAACCTGGCTTTGCGCGCCACTAAGATGACGGCACAGGCTATTGGGAGGTCGATGGCCAGTTTAGTGGTGCTGGAGCACCACTTATGGCTCAACTTGACGGAGATCAAGGACGCGGACAAGGTCTCCTTCCTTGACTCCCACATTTCACCTACCGGCCTGTTTGGTCCAGCTGTGGAAGGATTCGCAGAGCGCTTCACTGCAGCACAGAAGTCGTCCCAAGCTATGCGACACTTCCTGCCTAAACGCTCCAGCTCCGCAACGGCTCCTAGTCGCCCCAAACCGGCGTCGACTCAGGAGCCTGCGAAGACCACGCCCCCAGCTGCCCAACCAGCTCCTCAGACGGAGCTCCGTCCGCGTTCCCGCTCGGCCAAGCGATTCCCCTTCCCTAAGCGCCAGGGACCTCGGCCAAGAGTGGTGTTGGACCAGGCGCCGCCAGCGTCTTCCTGATTCCAGGGGCAGGAAGAGGGAGGGGTCAAGTCTCGCAAAAGCCGGACCAGCCCCCAAGTTGCCTCTTTTAAGCCCTTTTACACCCCGTTCTGTTCCGAGTGTAAAGGGCCACATGTTTGTAAAAAGTATGGCTGTAACTCACGGGCCCTTTGTGTCAGCGCCCTTACAGCAAACCGCTGTGATAGCGGAAAAAATAAAAAACAAACATTTTCAAGAAAAGAGCAAATTTCCTCTTCCAATGCTTCCAGACAGCAATCAGCTGTGCGAACCATTGCAATCCCTTGTGACACGATCCGAGGCGTGGCGAGCCATCCCCGCAGCGTCAAATTGGGTTCTGGGTATAATAGAACGAGGTTATGTACTCCAGTTCACTCGAAGACCCCCTCGCTTTCGCGGGGTGGTCACCACCTCAGTTCACAGCAAAGACGCAGACGTCTTACGCTTAGAGGTGAAGAATTTGTTGGCCAAGGGAGCCGTAGAAACGGTCCCCCCAACACAGAGCGAATCAGGCTTCTACAGCCGTTACTTCCTCGTTCCAAAGAAGGATGGCGGTCTACGACCCATCCTCGATCTCAGACAACTGACTCCCCTCTGAGACAGATTGGAATTCGTGTCCTGAACTACCTCGACGACTGGCTCATCCTGGCCCAGTCAGAGAACGAGCTAATACATCACAGATCCAGAATCCTCAGCCACTTAGAGTGCCTAGGACTCAGGGTCAATTTCACCAAGAGCGTGCTGTCTCCCAGTCAACGAATTTCGTTCCTGGGAGCAGTTTTCGACTCAACTCAAATGAAGGCAGCAGTTGCGCCGCAACGGGCCCAGGCCATTCGCAGGCTCGCGGCCTCCTTCAAAGTCGGAGCCCTTCGCCCACTCAAGACCTTTCAGAAGATGCTCGGCCTTATGGCCTCAGCATCCCCAGTACTTCAGTTGGGCCTGCTTCAAATGCGCCCCCTGCAGTTCTGGCTGAAACCAAAAGTTCCTCCTCAAGCCTGGCGTCTAGGATGCCTACGCATCAAGGTAGATCGGGCCTGTGTAGCAGCCCTGGCTCCTTGGAAGAGCTCTCAATGGATGGAACAGGGCGTTCCCCTGGACATGGTATTCAGAAGGAAAGCGGTCTCGACAGATGCCTCCAACTTAGGTTGGGGGGCACTGTGCGACGGCCAGCCTGCATTCGGCCAATGGTCAAAAGCAGAGAGTCGCCTTCACATCAACTGCTTAGAAATGCTAGCAGTGTGTTTAGGCCTTCACACCCTTCTATCTGTCTTAAAGGGACACCATGTCTTAGTTCGATCGGACAGCATGACAGTGGTGTCCTACATAAATCACCAGGGGGGCCTCTCGTCGAGACCTCTATTCACGTTAGTGGAACGTCTCCTGAAATGGGCTCAGCTGCACTTCCGCTCGCTAAGGCCGACGCATGTGCCAGGCAGATTGAACCAGGGAGCAGACATGTTGTCTCGGAGCAACGTCTCCTCAGACGAATGGATGCTTCACCCTCAAACGGTTCAGCAAATATGGAC